>NW_012301524.1:0-3335 GCF_000151885.1 Dipodomys ordii | reverse complement strand
AACAGAAGCAGAAAGAGACGCAGAAGGAGAAGCAGCACGAGAAGTAGGAGAAGCAGGAGAAGCAGAAGCAAGAGAAGCAGAAGAAACAGAAGACGCAGAAGCAGAATGAGAAGCAGAAGGAGAAATTGAAGCAGAAGGAGAAGGAGAAGCAGAAGGAGAAGCAGAAGAAGGAGAAAGAGAAGCAGAAACAGAAGGAAAAGCAGAAATAGAAGCAGGAGCAGCAGAAGAAGCAGCAGCAGGAGAAGCAGAAGCAGAAGAAGCCGAAGAAAGAGAAGCAGAACCTGAAGCATAAGGAGATACAGGAGAAGCAGAAGAAACAGAATCTGGGGAAGCAGAAAGAGAAGCAGAATCAGAAAGAGAAGCAAAAGCAGAAGGAGAAGCATAAGGAGAAGCAGAAGAAACAGAAGAAGTAGAAGCAGTAGCAGGTGTAGCAGAAGCAGAAGGAAAAGCATAAAAACAGGAAGGAGAAGGAGAAACAGCAGGAGAAGTAGAAGGAGAAGCAGAAAGAGAAGCAGGTAAAGCAGAAGAAGAAGAAGCAGAAGGAGAATCAGAAGGAGAAGCAGAAGAAGGAGAAGGAGAAACAGAAACAGAAGAAGATTCAGAAGGAGAAGCAGGAGAAGCAGAAGAAGCAGAAGCAGAAGGAGAAGCAGAAGAAGCAGAATCTGGAGAAACAGAAGCAGAATGAGAAGCAAAAGCAAAAGGAGAAGCAGAAGAAACAGAAGAAGCAGAGGCAGTAGCAGAAGAAGCATAAGATTCAGAAGCAGAAGGAGAAGCAGAAGGAAAAGCAGAAGAACTAGAAGGAGAAGGAGAAGGAGAAACAGGAGTAGAAGCAGAAAGAGAAGCAGAAGAAGGAGCAGTAGAAGGAAAAGCAGCAGGAGAAACAGAAAGAGCAGCAGAAGGAGAAGCAGGAAATGCAGAAACAGGAGAAGAACAAGCAGAAGAAACAGGAGAAGGACAAGAAGCAGAAGCAGAAGGAGAAGCAGAAAGAGAAGGAGGGGAAGCAGAAGAAGCAGAAGCAGGAGAAGCAGAAGCATAAGAATCCGAAGAAGCAGAAGCAGAACCTGAAGCAGAAGGAGAAGCAGGAGAAGCAGAAGAATCAGAATCTGGAGAACCAGAATGAGAAGCAGAAGGAGAAGCAGAAGCAGAAAGAGAATCAAAAGCAGAAGGAGAAGCAGAAGAAACAGAAGAAGTAGAAGCAGTAGCAGTTGTAGCAGAAGAAGAAGGAAAAGCAGAAGAACAAGAAGGAGAAGGAGAAACAGAAGGAGAAGCAGAAGGAGAAGCAGAAAGAGAAGCAGGTAAAGCAGAAGAAGAAGAAGCAGAAGGAGAATCAGAAGGAGAAGCAGAAGAAGGAGAAGGAGAAGCAGAAGCAGAAGAAGATGCAGAAGGAGAAGCAGAAGAAGCAGAAGCAGCAGGAGAAGCAGGAAAAGCAGAAGAAGCAGAAGCAAAAGGAGAAGCAAAAGAAGGAGAAGGAGAAGCAGAGGCAGAAGAAGAAGCATAAGGAGAAGCAGAAGCAGAAGGAGATGCAGAAGGAGAAGCAGGAGAAGCAGAAGAAGCAGAAGCTGAAGGAGAAACAGAAGTAGGAGAAGGAGAAGGAGGAGAAGCAGAAGCAGAAGGAGAAGCAGAAGCAGAATGAGAATCAGAAAGAGAAGCAGGAGGAGGACAGAAGCAGAAGCAGGAGAAGCCGAAAGAGAAGAAGCTGAAACAGAAGCAGAAGGAGAAGCAGAAGCAGAAGGAGAATCAGCAGAAGAAGTAGAACCAGAAATTCAGCCACGAGAAACAGAAGAAGCAGAAGCAGAAGGAGAAGCAAAAAGAGAAGCAGAAGGAGAAGTAGAAAAAGCAGCAGAAGAAGCAGAAAAACAAGCAGGAGAAGCAGAAGCAGAAAGAGAAGTAGAAGCAGAAGAAGCAGAAGAAGAAGCAGTAGAAGCATAAGAAGCAGAAGCAGGAGAAGCAGAACCAGAAGAAAAAGAAGAAGCATAAAAAGCAAAAGCAGAACCTGAAGCAGAAGGAGAAGCAGAAGAAGCAGAATGTGGAGAAGCAGAAGGAGAAGCAGAAGCAGAAAGAGAAGCAAAAGCAGAAGGAGAAGCAGAAGAAACAGAAGAACCAGAGGCAGTATCAGAAGAAGCAGAAGATTCAGAAGTAGAAGGAGAAGCAGAAGGAAAAGCAGAAGAACTAGAAGGAGAAGGAGAAGGAGAAACAGGAGTAGAAGCAGAAAGAGAAGCAGAAGAAGGAGCAGTAGAAGGAAAAGCGGCAGGAGAAACAGAAAGAGCAGCAGAAGGAGAAGCAGGAAATGCAGAAACAGGAGAAGAACAAGCTTGAAGAAACAGGAGAAGGACAAGAAGCAGAAGCAGAAGGAGAAGCAGAAAGAGAAGGAGGGGAAGCAGAAGAAGCAGAAGCAGGGGAAGCAGAAGCATAAGAAGCCGAAGAAGCAGAAGCAGAACCTGAAGCAGAAGGAGAAGCAGGAGAAGCAGAAGAATCAGAATCTGGAGAAGCAGAATGAGAAGCAGAAGGAGAAGCAGAAGCAGAAAGAGAATCAAAAGCAGAAGGAGAAGCAGAAGAAACAGAAGAAGTAGAAGCAGTAGTAGTTGTAGCAGAAGCAGAAGGAAAAGCAGAAGAACAAGAAGGAGAAGGAGAAACAGAAGGAGAAGCAGAAGGAGAAGCAGAAAGAGAATCAGGTAAAGCAGAAGAAGAAGAAGCAGAAGGAGAAGCAGAAGAAGGAGAAGGATAAGCAGAAGGAGAAGCAGAAGCAGAAGAAGATGCAGAAGGAGAAGCAGAAGAAGCAGAAGCAGAAGGAGAAGCAGGAAAAGCAGAAGAAGCAGAAGCAAAAGGATAAGCAAAAGAAGGAGAAGGAGAAGCAGAGGCAGAAGAAGAAGCATAAGGACAAGCACAAGCAGAAGGAGATGCAGAAGGAGAAGCAGGAGAAGTAGAAGATGCAGAAGCTGAAGGAGAAGCAGAAGTAGGAGAAGGAGAAGGAGGAGAAGCAGAAGCAGAAGGAGAAGCAGAAGCAGAATGAGAAGCAGAAAGAGAAGCAGGAGGAGGACAAGAAGCAGAAGCAGGAGAAGCCGAAAGAGAAGAAGCAGAAACAGAACAGAAGCAGAAACAGAAGCAGAAGGAGAAGCAGCAGAAGAAGTAGAACCAGAAATTCAGGCACGAGAAACAGAAGAAGCAGAAGCAGAAGGAGAAGCAAAAAGAGAAGCAGAAGGGGAAGTAGAAAAAACAGCAGAAGAAGCAGAAAAACAAGCAGGAGAAGCAGAAGCAAGAAGAGAAGTAGAAGCAGAAGCAGAAGCTAGAAGCAGAAGCTGAAGCAGAAGCAGAAGCTGAAGAAGAAGAAGAAGAAG
>NW_012301523.1:0-3335 GCF_000151885.1 Dipodomys ordii | reverse complement strand
AAGCTGAAGAAACATAGGAAGGAGATGAAGCAGAATGTGAAGCAAAATCTTATGGAAATGCTGAAAGATAAGCAGGAGAAGCAGAAGAAGTATCTGCAGGTGAAGCAGAAGCAGATGAAGCAGAAGCAGTACCTGTAGCAGAAGGAGAAGCAGGATAAGCAGAATTTGGAGAAGCAGAAGCAGAAGGAGAAGCAATAGTAGAAGGAGAAGCAGAAGGGGAAGCAGAAGATAACAGAAGAAGCAGAGGCAGTAGCAGAAGAAGCAGAAGATGCAGAAGCAGAAGGAGAAGCAGAAGGAAAAGCAGAAGAACGAGAAGGAGAAGGAGTAGGAGAAACCGAAGGAGAAGCAGAAAGAGAAGCAGAAGAAGGAGCAGGAGAGGGAAAAACAGCAGGAGAAGCAGAAAGAGCAGCAGAAGGAGAAGCAGGAGATGCAGAAACTTGAGAAGCAGAAGCAGAAGAAACACAAGAAGGACAAGAAGCAGAAGCAGAAGGAGAAGCAGAAATAGAAGGAGAAGCAGGAAGAGAAGGAGGGAAAGCAGAAGAAGCAGAAGCAGGAGAAGCAGAAGCATAAGAATTTGAAGAAGCAGAAGGAGAACCTGAAGCAGAAGGAGAAGCAGGAGAAGCAGAAGAAGCAGAATCTGAAGAAGCAGAATAAGAAGCAGAACGAGAAGCAGAAGCAGAAAGAGAATCAAAAGCAGAAGGACAAGCAGAAGAAACAGAAGAAGTGGAAGCAGAAGCAGTTGTAGCAGAAGCAGAAGGAAAAGCAGAAGAACAAGAAGGAGAAGGAGAAACAGAAGGAGAAACAGAAGGAGAAGCAGAAAGAGACGCAGGTAAAGCAGAAGAAGAAGAAGCAAAAGGAGAATCAGAAGGAGAAGCAGAAGAAGAAGCAGACGGAAAAGCACAAGCAGAAGGAGATGCAGAAGGAGAAGCAGAAGAAGCAGAAGCAGAAGGAGAGAAGAAGTAGAAGAAGCAGAATCCGAAGAAGCAGAAGCAGAAGCAGAAAGAGAAGCTGACGAAGAGAAGCCGAACGAGAAGCAGGAGAAGCAGAAGAAGCAGAAGCGGGAGAAGCAGAAGAAACAGAAGAAGGAGAAGGAGCAGAAGCAGAAGGAGAAGGAAAAGCAGAAGGAGAAGCAGAAAGAGAAGCAGGAAAAGCAGAAGAAGCAGAAGCAGGAGAAGCAGAAACAGAAGGAGAAGCAGAAAGAGGAGGGGAAGCAGAAGAAGCAGAAGCAGGAGAAGCAGAAGCATAAGAATCCGAAGAAGCAGAAGCAGAACCTGAAGCAAAAGCGGAAGCAGGAGAAGCAGAGGAAGCAGAATCTGGAGAAGCTGAATGAGAAGCTGAAGGAGAAGCAGAAGCTGAAAGAGAATCAAAAGCAGAAGGAGACGCAGAAGAAACAGAAGAAGCAGTAGCAGTTGCAGCAGAAGAAGAAGGAGAAGCAGAAAGAAAAGCAGAAGAACGAGAAGGAGAAGGAGAAACAGAAGGAGAAGCAGAAGGAGAATCAGAAGGAGAAGCAGAAGAAGCAGCAGAAGAAGCAGAAGGAGAAGCAGAAGCAGATGAAGCAGCAGAAGGACCAGCAGAAGGAGAAGCAGAAGCAGAAGAAGATGGAGGAGAAGCAGGAGAAGCAGAAGAAGCAGAAACAGAAGGAGAAGGAGAAGTAGGAGAAGGAGAAGGAAGAGCCGCAGAAGCAATAGGAGAAGCAGAAGGAGAAGCAGAAGCAGAATGAGAAGCAGAAAGAGAAACAGTAGAAGCAGAAGAAGCAGGAAAAGCAGAAGCAGCAGAAAGAGAAGAAGAAGAAGAAGAAGATGAAGAAGAAGAAGAAGAAGAAGAAGAAGAAGAAGAAGAAGAAGAAGAAGAAGAAGAAGAAGAAGAAGAAGAAGAAGAAGAAGAAGAAGGAGAAGGAGAAGGAGAAGCAGTAGAAGCAGAAGAAGCAGAAGCAGAAGAAGCAGAAGCAGAAGAAAAAGAATAAGCATAAGAAGCAGAATCAGAGGGAGAAGCAGAAGCAGGAGAAGCAGCAGAAGGAGAAGCAGAAGCAGAAGAAGATGCAGAAGGAGAAGCAGGAGAAGCAGAAGAAGGAGGAGGAGAAGGCGAAAGAGAAGGATTAGGAGTAGGAGAAGCAAAAGGATAAGCAGAAGCAGAAAGAGACGCAGAAGGAGAAGCAGCACGAGAAGTAGGAGAAGCAGGAGAAGCAGAAGAAACAGAAGACGCATAAGCAGAAGGAGAAGCAGAAGCAGAAATTGAAGCAGAAGCAGAAGGAGAAGCAGAAGCAGAAGGAGAAGCAGAAGAAGGAGAAGGAGAAGCAGAAAGAGAAGCAGAAAGAGAAGTAGAAAGAGAAGCACAGCGAGAAGCAGGATAAACAGAAGCAGGAGAAGCAGAAGGAGAAGAAACATAGGAAGGAGAAGAAGCAGAAGGAGAAGCAGAAACAGTAGGAAAAGCAGAAAGAGAAGCAGGAGAAGCAGAAGAAGCAGCAGCAGGAGAAGCAGAAGCAGAAGAAGCAAAAGAAGCAGAAGCAGAACCTGAAGCAGAAGGAGAAGCAGGAGAAGCAGAAGAAGCAGAATCTGGAAAGCAGAAGGAGAAGCAGAAGCAGAAAGAGAAGCAAAAGCAGAAGGAGAAGCAGAAGGAGAAGCAGAAGAAACAGAAGAAGCAGAGGCAGTAACAGAAGAAGCAGAAGATGCAGAAGCAGAAGGAGAAGCAGAAGGAAAAGCAGAAGAACGAGAAGGAGAAGGAGTAGGAGAAACAGAAGGAGAAGCAGAAAGAGAAGCAGAAGAAGGAGCAGGAGAAGGAAAAGCAGCAGGAGAAGCAGAAAGAGCAGCAGAAGGAGAAGCAGGAGATGCAGAAACTTGAGAAGCAGAAGCAGAAGAAACACAAGAAGGACAAGAAGCAGAAGCAGAAAGAGAAGCAGAAACAGAAGGAGAAGCAGAAAGAGAAGGAGGGAAAGCAGAAGAAGCAGAAGCAGGAGAAGCAGAAGCATAAGAATGCGAAGAAGCAGAAAGAGAACCTGAAGCAGAAGGAGAAGCAGGAGAAGCAGAAGAAGCAGAATCTGAAGAAGCAGAATAAGAAGCAGAACGAGAAGCAGAAGCAGAAAGAGAATCAAAAGCAGAAGGCGAAGCAGAAGAAACAGAAGAAGTAGAAGCAGTAGCAGTTGTAGCAGAAGCAGAAGGAAAAGCAGAAGAACAAGAAGGAGAAGGAGAAACAGAAGGAGAAGCAGAAAGAGACGCAGGTAAAGCAGAAGAAGAAGAAGCAAAAGGAGAAGCAGAAGGAGAAGCAGAAGAAGGAGAAGGAGAAACAGAAGAAGATGCAGAAGGAGAAGCAGGAGAAGCAGAAGAAGCAGAAGCAGGTGA
>NW_012301522.1:0-3336 GCF_000151885.1 Dipodomys ordii | reverse complement strand
ACAGCGGGACACAGCGAGAGACACAGCGGGGGACACAGCGGGACACAGCGGGGAACAAAGAGAGGACACAGCGGGAACAGCGGGACACAGCGTCGATAGAGTGGGGACACAGCGGGACACAGCGGTGAAACAACCGGACTCAGCGGGGGACACTGTGGGACCCAGCGGGACCCAGCGGGGACACAGCAAGGACACAGCGGGGGACACAGCGGGACACAGCGGGACACAGCGGGGGACACAGCAAGGGACACAGCGGGAGACACAGCGGGACACAGTGGGGAACACAGAGACACAGCAGGACCCAGCGGGACACAGCGTCGATACAGCGGGTACACAGCGGGACACAGCGGGGTACACAGCTGTTGACACAACGGGACACAGTGGGGGACACAGCGGGACACAGCGGGACACAGCGGGGCACAGCAGGGACAAAACGGGAGACACAGTGGGGAACAGAGCAGGATACAGCGGGGGACACAGAGAGGACACAGTGGGGACACAGAGAGACTCAGCCGGGGACACAGCGGGGGACAAAGCGGGACACCACGGGACACAGTGGGACACAGCGGGACACAGTGGGGTCACTGCGGGACACAGTGGGGGACAAAGCGGGACACAGCGGGACACAGCGGGGACGCAGCGGGACACAGCGGGACACAGTGGGACACAGCGGGGACAAAGCTTGAGACACAGCGGGGTACAGAGCGGGAGACAGCGGGGGACACAGCGAGGACACAGCGAGACACAGCGCTGACACTGTGGGGGACACAGCGTGGGACACAGCGGGGGACACAGCCGGAAACAGCGGGACACAGCGGGGGACACAGGGGGGACCCAGCGGGACCCAGCGCGGGACACAGCGAGGACACATTGGGACACAGCGGGGACACAGCGGGACTCAGCGGGGGACACAGCAGTACACAGCTGGACACAGCGGGTCACAGCGAGGGACACAGCGGGGTACATAGCGGGACACAGTGGGGAACACAGCGAGGACACAGCGGGACCCAGCGGGACACAGCGGGGGACACAGCCGGACACAGCAGGGACACAGCGGGGACACAGCGGGACCCAGCAGGACACAGCGGGGGACACAGCGGGACACAGCGGGACACAGCGGGGGACACAGCCGGACACAGCAGGGACACAGTAGGACACAGCGTGGGACAAAGCGGGAGACAGCGGAGGACACAGCGAGGACACAGCTGGACACAGCGGGGACACAGTGGGGACTCAGCAGGGGACATAGAGGGGAAAAAGCGGGACACCACGGGACACAGTAGGACACAGCGGGACACAGCGGGGACACTGCGGGACACAGCCGGGGGACACAGCAGTGGACAGCGGGGGAAAGAGAAGGGACACAGCGGGACACAGAGGGGACACAGCTGGACACAGAAGGGTACACAGCGGGGCACAGCGGACACACAACGGGGACAGAGCTGGACACAGAGGGACACAGATGGGACAGAGCGTGACACAGCGGGACTCAACGGGACACAGCAGGGGACTTAGCGGGACACAGCGGGGGACACAAGGAGGACGCAGCTGGACACTGAATGAGACAGAGCGAGGACACAGCCGGACACAGCGAAACACAGCGTGACACAGTGGGGACACAGCAGGGGACACAGCGGGACACAGCGGGGGACACAGAGGGACACAGCGGAGTACACAGCAGGGACAAAGTGGGACACAGCGGAGGACACAGCGAGGACAAAGAGGGACACAGCGGTGACACAGCGGGACACAGCTGGGGACACTGCGGGACACAGCGGGGACACAACAAGGACACAGCGGGGGACACAGCGGGACACAGCCGGACACAGCCGGGGACACAGCGGGACACAGCGAGAGACACAGCGGGGGACACAGCGGGACACAGCGTGGAACAAAGAGTGGACACAGCGGGACCCAGCTGGACACAGCATCGATAGAGCGGGGACACAGCGGGACACAGCGGTGACACAACGGGACTCAGCGGGGGACACTGCGGGACCCAGCGGGACCCAGCGGGGACACAGCAAGGACACAGCGGGGGACACAGCGGGACACAGCGGGGGACACAGCGGGGGACACAGCGGGAGACACAGAGGGACACCACGGAACACAGCGGGACACAGCAGGAAACAGCAGTGACACTGTGGGGACACAGCTGGACACAGCAGGGGAAACAGTGGGGGACACAGCGGGACACAGCGAAGACACAGCGGGACAGAGCGGGACACTGCAGGGCACAGCGGGGGACACAGCGGGACACAGCGGAGGACACAGCGAGGACACAACGGAACACAGAGTGGGACACAGTGAGGACACAGCGGGAAACAGTGGGACACAGCCGGGTCCTAGCAGTGGACACAGCGGGACACAGCGGGGGACACAGCGGGACACAGCGGGTCACAGCGGGGACACAGCAAGGACACAGCGGGGGACACAGCGGGACACAGCCGGACACAGCCGGGGACACAGCGGGACACAGTGAGAGACACAGCGGGGGACACAGCGGGACACAGCGGGGAACAAAGAGAGGACACAGCGGGACTCAGCGGGACACAAAGTCGATAGAGCGGGGACACAGCGGGACACAGCGGTGACACAACGGGACTCAGCAGGGGACACTGCGGGACATAGAGGGACCCAGCGGGAACACAGCAAGGACACAGCGGGGGACACAGCGGGACACAGCGGGACACAGCAGGGGACACAGCGAGGGACACAGCGGGGGACACAGCAGGACACAGTGGGGAACACAGAGAGAGACACAGCAGGACCCAGCGGGACACAGCATCGATACAGCAGAGACACAGCGGGACACAGCGGGGTACACAGCTGTTGACATAAGGGGACATAGTGGCAGACACAGCGGGACACAGCGGGACACAGCGGGGCACAGCAGGGACAAAACGGGAGACAGAGTGGGGAACAGAGCAGGACACAGCGGGGGACACAGAGGACACAGTGGGGACACAGCGAGACTCAACCGGGGACACAGCGGGGAACAAAGCGGGACACCACGGGACACAGTGGGACAAAGCGGGACACAACGTGGTCACTGCGGGACACAGTGGGGGACAAAGCAGGACACAGCGGGACACAGGGGGGACGCAGCGGGACACAGCGGGACACAGCTGGACACGGCGGGGGACACAGCGGGATACAGAGGGGGACATAGCGAGGACACAGCGGGACACAGCGGGACACAGCGGGGGACACAGCGAGGACACAGCGGGACACAGCGAGGGACACAGCGAGGACACAGTGGGACACAGCGGCGACACAGAGGGTACTCAGCGGGGGACACATTGTGGGACAAAGTGGGACATCAGCAGGGCAAAG
>NW_012301521.1:0-3336 GCF_000151885.1 Dipodomys ordii | reverse complement strand
TCACTCCGCTGTGTCCGGCTGTGTCCCTGGTGTGTCATCGCTGTGTAACCGCTGAGTCCCTCTGTGTGCCCGCTGTGTCCCACTGTGTCCCCCGCTGTGTCCCCGCTGTGTCCTCCTGTGTCCCTCTGTGTCCTCGCTGTGTCCTTCTGTATCCCGCTGTGTCCCCCGCTGTGTCCCCCACTATTTCCCCTCTGTGACCCGCTGTGTCCATGCTGTGTCCCCCGCTGTGTCCCGCTGTGTCCCGCTGTGTGTCCCGCTTTCTTACCCGCTGTGTCCCGCTGTGTCCCGCTGTGTCCCGCTGTGTCACGCTGTGTGCCTGCTCTCCCCCGGTGTGTCCCCCGCTGTGTCCCGCTGTGTCCTGTTGTGTCCCCGCTGTGTCCCGATGTGTACCGCTGTGTCTTCCCCTGTGTTCCCCGCTGTGTCCTGCTGTGTCCCCCGCTGTGTCCTGCTGTGTCCTCGCTGTGTCCCCCGCTGTTTCCCGCTGTTTCCCCCGCTGTGTCACCCGCTGTGTCCCCAGCTGTGTCCGGCTGTGTCCCGCTGTGTTCCCCTGTGTCCCCCGCTGTGTCCCGCTGTGTTCTTAGCTGTGTCCTCCGCTGAGTCCCGCTATGTCCCCCGCTGTTTACCGTTCTGTCGCCCACTGTGTCCCCCGCTGTGTCCCCGCTGTGTCCCGCTGTGTCCCTGGTGTGTCCTCGCTGTGTAACTGTTATATCCCTCTGTGTGCCCGCTGTGTCCCACTGTGTCCCGCAGTGTACCCCTATGTGCCCTCTGTATTATCGCTGTATCCCCTGCTGTGTCCCACTGTGTCCCCTGCTGTGTCCCTGCTGTGTCCCCGCTGTGTCCTAGCTGTGTCCCGCTGTGTCCACATTGTTCCCCGATTTGTCCCCACTGTCCCCCGCTGTGTCCCTCGCTGTGTACCTCTATGTCCCGCTCTGTCCTCGCTTTGTTCCTGTGATGTCCCGCTGTGGCTCCGCTGTGGCCCTGCTGTGTTCCACTCTCTCCCGTTGTGTGCAGCTCTGTGTCCCCCGCTGTGTCCATCACTGTGTCCCCCTGTATCCCGGTTTGTCCCGCATTGTTCCCAGCTCTGTCCCACTGTTTCCCACTGTGCCCCTGCAGTGTCCTTGCTGTGTCCCGCTGTGTACCCCGCTGTGTCCCACTGTGTCCCGCTGTGTGCCCCCTTTGTTCCCCTCTGTGTCCTGCTGTGTCCCATGCTGTGTCCCCGCTGTGTCCCGCTGTGTCCGCGGCTGTGTCCCCCGCTGTGTCCCGCTCTTTCCCGCTGTGTCCCCTGCTGTGTCCCCGCTGTGTCCCACAGTGTCCCGCTGTGTCCTGCTGTGTACCCTTCAGTGTCCTGCTGTGTCCCCCGATGTGTACCGCTGTGTCCCACTGTGTCCCCACTGTGTCCCGCTGTGTCCCCGCTATGTCCCCTGATGTGTCCCGCTGTGTCCCCGGCTGTGTCCCCCGCTGTGTCCCGCTCTTTCCCGCTCTGTCCCCTGCTGTGTCCCCGCTGTGTCCCACTATGTCCCGCTGTGTGCCCCCTTTGTTCCCCTCTGTGTCCTACTGTGTCCCCTGCTGTGTCCCCGCTGTGTCCCGCTGTGTCCCCGCTGTGTCCTGCTTTGTCCCTGCTCTGTACCCTGCTGTGTCCCACTGTGTCCCAGGCTGTGTCTCCCGCTGTGTCCCGCTCTTTCCCGCTGTGTCCCCTGCTGTGTCCCCGCTGTGTCCCCGCTGTGTCCCGCTGTGTCCCGCTGTATCCGCCGCTGTATCCAGCTGTGTCCCCGCTGTGTCCACCTCTGTGTCCCCGCTGTGTCCCGCTGTGTCCAGCTGTGACCCCCGCTGTGTCCTCGATGTGTCCCGCTATTTCCAAGCTGTGTCCCCTCTTTGTCCGCCGCTGTGTCCCCGCTGTGTCCCCAGCTGTGTCCCGCTGTGTCCCTGCTGTGTCCCCCGGTGTCACCGCAGTGTACCCGCTGTGTCCCGCTGAGTGCCTGCTTTGTCCCGCTGTGTCAAGCTGTGTCCCCCGCTGTATCCCCACTTTGTCCCCTGCTATGTCCCGCTGTGTCCCGCTGTGTCCCTCTCTGTCCCCCGCTGTGTCCCCGCAGTGTCACCGCTGTGTCCCACTGTGTCCCCCGACGTGTCCCCCAGTGTGTCCCCGCTGTGTCCTGCTGTGTCCTTCGCTGTGTCCCCGCTATGTCCCGCTGTGTCTCCGCTGTGTCCCCTGTTGTGTCCCTCTGGGTCCCTGCTGTGTCCCGCTGTGTCCCCACTGTGTCCTCCTATGTCCTGCTGTGTCCCACTGTGTCCTCACTGTGTCCCATGCTGTGTCCCACTGTGTCCCCGCTGTGTCCCCGCTGTGTCCCCGCTGTTTCCCGCTGTGTCCCACTATGTCCCAATGTGTCCCCCCTGTGTCCACCTCTGTGTCCCTGCTGTCTCTCGCTGTGTCCATCTTTGTTCCCCGCTGTGTCCCCGCTGTGTCCCCCGCGGTGCCCCGCTTTGTCCCCGCTGTGTCTCCCGCTGTGTCCCTCGCTGTGTCCGGCTGTGTCCCCGGCTATGTCCCGCTGTGTATCGCTTTGTCCGTCTGCTGTGTCCCCCTCTGTGTCCCCGCTGTGTCCCGCTGAGTCCTGCTGTGTCCCCGCTGTGTCCCCGCTGTGTTCCCGCTGAGTCCCACTGTTTCCTCGCTGTATCCCCTGCTCTGTCCTCTGTTGTGTCCCGCTGTGTCCCAGTTGTCCCCCGGTGTGTCCCTGCTGTCCCCTGCTGTGTCCCCCTCTGTGTCCTCGCTGTGTCCACATTGTGCCCAGGTGTGTCCCCACTGTCCCCCCTGTGTCCCCATTATGTCCCGCTCTGTCCTGCTGTGTCCTCGCTGTGTCCCCTGCTGTGTCCCCGCTGTGTCCCGGCTGTGTCCCCGCTGTGTCCCGCTGTTTCCCGCTGTGTCCTCGCTGTGTCCCGCTGTGTCCCGCTGTGTCCCCCGCTGTGTCCCGCTATGTATCCGCTGTGTCCCCGCTGTGTCCCGCTGTGACTCCGCTCTGTCCCGCTGTGTCCCTGCTGTATTCCCGCTGTGTCCCGCTGTGTCCCGCTGTGTCCCCTCAGTGTCCCTGTTGTGTCCCCCGATGTGTCCCGCTGTGTCCCCCGCTCTGTCCCGCATTGTATCGCTTTGTCCGCCGCTGTGTCCCCTCAGTGTCCCTGTTGTGTCCCCCACTGTGTCCCGCTGTGTCCCCGCTGTCCCCCACTGTTTCCCCCACTGTGTCCTTCTGTGTCTCCCGCTGTGTCCCGCAGTGTGCCTGCTGTATCCCGCTGTGTCCCTCGCTGTGTCCCCCGCTGTGTTCCGCTCTGTCCCCCGCTGAGAACTACTGC
>NW_012301520.1:0-3336 GCF_000151885.1 Dipodomys ordii | reverse complement strand
CAACACAGCAGTACACAGCAGGACACAGTGTGACACAGCGGGGAGACAGCAGGTGACACAGTGGGGGACACAGCGGGACATAGCAGGTCACAGCGGGGGACACAGCGGGACACAGCAGGGGACACAGAGGGGTACACATCGGGACACAGCGGGGAACACAGCGCAGACACAGCGGGACAGAGCGGGACAAAGCGTCGATACAGCGGGCACAGAGCGGGTCACAGCAAGGACACAGCGGGACACAGCGGGACACAGCGAGGACAGAGCGGGACACAGCGGGACACAGCGGGGACACAGCGTCGATACAGCGGGGACACAGCGAGACCCCGCGGGCAACACAGGAAGGAAACAGCGGGACCCAGTGGGACACAGCGTCGATACAGCGGGACACAACGGGGTACACAGCTGGGGACACAACAGGACACAGCGGGGGACACAGCGGTACACAGCGGGACATAGCGGGGGACACAGCGGGACCCAACGGGAGACCCAGCGAGGACACAGCGGGACACAGCGGGGGACACAGGGGGACACAGCGGGGGACACAGCGGGACACAGCGGGGAACACAGCGAGGACACAGCGTGGGACACAGCGGGACACAGCGTCGATACAGCGGGCACACAGCGTTACACAGCGTGGTACACAGCTGTGGACACAACGGGACACAGTGGGGGCAGAGCGGGACACAGCAGGACACAGTGGGACACAGCGGGGAAAAAGCGTGAGACACAGCGGGGGACAGAGCTCGAGACAGCAGGGGACACAGCGAGGACACAGCAGGACACAGCGTTGACACAGCGGGGTCTCAGCGGGGGACACAGCGGGAGACTAAGAGGGACACCACGGAACACAGCGGGACACAGCAGGAAACAGCAGTGATACTGCGTGGACACAGTGGGACACAGCGGGGGACACAGCGGGACACAGAGGGGGACAGAGCGGGACACAGTGGGGGACAGAGCGTGGGACACAGCGGGACACAGCGGGGACAAAGCTGGTCACAGCGGGGTACACAGAGGGACACAGCGGGCACGCAGTGGGGAAACAGCGTGACACAGCAGGACACAGCGGGACACAGCGGGGGAGACAGCAAGGACACAGCGGCACACAGCATGGGACACAGCAAGGACACAGTGGGACACAGCCGGGGACACAGCGGAACATAGCGGGGGGCACAGCGGGGGACACAGCGGGACACAGCGGGACACCGCGGCGGACACAGGGAGGACACAGCGGGACACAGCGGGGGACAGAGCGAGGACACATTGGGACACATTGGGACACAGCGGGATTCAGCGGGGGACACAGCAGTATACAGCGGGACTAAGCAGGACACAGCGGGGACACAGCAGAGACACAGCGGGGGACAGAGCGGTACACAGCGGGGGACACAGGGAAGACAGAGCAGGACCCAGCGGGACCCAGCGTGGATACAGCAGGGACCCAGCTGGACACAGCGGGACACAGCGGGGACACAGCAGTAGACACAGCGGGACACAGCGTTGGACAAAGGGAGGACACAGCGGGACACAGCGGGACACAGCGTCGATACAGCAGGGACACAGCGGGACACAGTGGGGTACACAGCTGGGGACACAGCAAGGACACAGCGGGACACAGCGGGACACAGCGGGGACACTGCGGGAACATAGCAGGACACAGCGGGTTACACAGCGGGACACAGCGGGACACAGCTGGGGACACAGCGGGGACACAGCGGGACACAGCGGAACACAGCGGGAGTCAAAGCAGGAGACAGCGGGGGACACAGCGAGGACACAGTGGGACACAGCGGCGACACAGAGGGGACTCACCGGGGGACACAGCGTGGGACAAAGTGGGACACCACGGGACATAGTGTTACACAGCGGGACACAGCGGGGACACTGCGGGACACAGCAGGACAAAGCGGGGGACACAGCGGGACACAGCGGGCCACAGCGGGGCACACAGCGGGGGACAGCGGAGACAGAGAGTGGCCACAGCGAGACAAAGCGGTGACACAGCTGGACACAGCGGGATACACAGCGGGACAGAGCGGGCACACAGCGGGGACACAGCGGGACACAGCGGGACATAGCAGCCGGGACACAGTGGGATACAGCGGGACACAGCAGGCACACAGCGGGGACACAGCGGGACACAGCGGGACACAGGGGGGACAGAGAGGGACATAGCCGGACACAGCGGGACACAGCGGGGGACACAGCGGGACACAGTGGGGGACCCAGTGAGGACACAGCGGGACACAGCAGGGACACAGCAAGGACACAGAAGGGGACACAGCGGGGGACACAGCAGGACACAGCGGGGACACAGTGGGACACAGCGGGACACAACAGGCACACAGCGGGGACACAGCGGGACACAGCGGGGACAGAGAAGGACATAGCCAGACATGCGGGACACAGCAGGGGACACAGGGGGACACAGTGGGGGACCCAGTGAGGACACAGCGGGACACAGCAGGGGACACAGCAAGGACACAGCGGGGGACACAGCAGGGGACACAGCGGGACACAGCGGGGAACACAGCGAGGACACAGCGGGACACAGTGGGACAGAGCGTCGATACAGCGGGGACACAGCGTTACACAGCGTGGTACACAGTTGTGGACACAACGGGACACAGTGGGGGCACAGCCGGACACAGCGGGACACAGTGGGACACAGCAGGTTCAAAGCGTGAGACACAGCGGGGGACAGAGAGGGAGACAGCAGGGGACACAGCGAGGAAACAGCGGGACACAGCGGTGACACAGCGGGGACTCAGCGGGGGACACAGCGGGACACAGCGGGGGACACAGCAGGACACAGCGGGGGACACTGCGGGACACAGTGTGGGACAGAGCGTGGGACACCGCGAGACACAGCGGGGACAAAGCTGGACACAGCGAGATACACAGAGGGACACAGCGGGGAAACAGCGTGACACAAAAGGACACAGCGCGACACAGCGGGGGACACAGCGAGGACACAGCGGCACACAGTGGGGGACACAGCAAGGACAGAGCGGGACACAGCGGGGGACACAACGGGACATAGAAGGGGACACAGCGGGGGACACAGCGGGACACAGCGGGACACAGCGGGGGACACAGGAAGGACACAGCGGTACACAGCGGGGGACAGAGCGAGGACACATTGGGACACAGCGGGGACACAGCGGGACTCAGCGGGGGACGCAGCGGTACACAGCGGGACACAGCGGGACACAGCGGGGACACAGCAGGAACACAGCGGGGGACACAGCGGGAAACAGCGGGGGACACAGAGGGGTACACAGTGGGACACAGCGAGGAAAAAAGCGAGGCACAGCAGAACACAGCGTGTGA
>NW_012301519.1:0-3336 GCF_000151885.1 Dipodomys ordii | reverse complement strand
TCCTGCTCTGTTCCCCACTGTGTCTCCCGTTTTGTCCCTGCTGTGCCCCGCTGTGTCCCGCTGTGTCCCGCTGTGTCCCTCACTGTGTCCCGTTGTGTCAACAGCTGTGTACCCCGCTGTGTCCCGCTGTGTACCCGCTGGATCAATGCTGTGTCCCGCTGGGTCCTGCTGTGTCTCTCTCTGTGTTCCCCATTGTGTCCCGCTCTGTCTCCCGCTGTGTCCCTTGCTGTGTCCCCCGCTGTGTCCGGATGTGTCCCCCGATGTGTCCTTGCTGTGTCCCCGCTGGGTCCCGCTGGGTCCCACAGTGTCCCCCGCTGAGTCCGGTTGTTTCATCGCTGTGTCCTGCTGTGTCCCCACTCTATCGACGCTGTGTCCCGCTGGGTCCCGCTGGGTCCTCTCTTTGTTCCCCGCTGTGTCCCGCTGTGTTCCCCGCTGTGTCTCTCGCTGTGTCCCGCTGTGTCCCCGGCTGTGTCCGGCTGTGTCCCGCTGTGTCCCCCGCTGTGTCCTTGCTGTGTCTCCGCTGTGTCCCTCTGTGTCCCGCAGTGTCCCCAGCTGTGTCCCGCTGTGTCACCACTGTGTCCCGCTTTGTCCTCGCTGTGTCCCCCGCTGTGTCCCGCTTTGTGCCTGCTGTGTACCCCGCTGTGTCCCTCTGTGTACCCCGCTGTGTCCCGCTGTGTCCCCTGCTGTGTCCCCACTGTGTCACGCTGTGTTTCGCTGTGTCCGGCTGTGTCCTCGCTCTGTCTCCCTCAGTGTCCAGCTGTGTCTTCCCTGTGTCCCCCGCTGTGTCCCGCTGAGTCCCCTGCTGTGTCCCGCTGTGTCCTGCTGTGTCACGCTCTGTCCCCTCTGTGTCCTTCTGTGTCCAGCTCTGTCCCTGTTGTGTGTCCGCTGTGCCCCGCTGTGTACCCTTCTGTGTCCAGCTGTGTCCCCTCTGTGTCCCACTGTGTCCCTTCTCTTTCCCCCGCTGTCCACAGCTGTGTCCCCCGGCTGTGTCCCGCAGTGTCCCCGCTGTGTCCCTCTGTGTCCTACTGTGTCCCATGGTGTCCTGCTTTTTCCCCTCTATGTCCCCTGCTGAGTCCCCTCTGTGTCCCCGCTGTGTACAGCTGTGTCCTCGCTGTGTCCTCCGCTGTCTCCCGCTTTGTCCCACGCTGTGTCCCACTGTGTCCCTGCTGTGTCCCTGCTGTGTCCCCCGCTGTGTCCCGCTGTGTCCCGCTGTGTCCCCCGCTGTGTCCTGCTGGGTCCCGCTGGGTCCCCGCTGTGTCCCTGCTGTGTCCGGCTGTGTCCCCCGCTGTGTCCCGCTGGGTCCCGCTGTGTCCCACGCTGTGTACCGCTGTGTCCACGCAGATTCACCGCTGTTTCACGCTGTGTCCTGCTGTGTTCCGTGGTGTCCCGCTTTGTCCCCCGCTGTGTCCCGCTGTGTCCACTGCTGGGTCCCCGCTGGGTCCCGCTGTGTCTCGCTGTTTTCCGCTGTGTCCTCGCATTGTCCCATGCTGTGTTCCGCTTTGTCCTCCCTGTGTCCCCCGCTGTGTCCTGCTGTGTCCCCCGCTGTGCCCCGCAGTGTCCCGCTGTGTCACGCTGTGTCCTCGCTGTGTCAAACTGTGTCCCCCCTGTTTCCCCGCTGGGTCCTGCTGTGTCCCGCTGGGTCCCCAGCTTTGTCCCGCTGTATCCAAGCAGTGTCCCCGCTGTGTCCCGCTTTGTCCCACTGTGTCCTGTGGTATCCCGCTTTGTCCCCCGCTATGTCCACTGCTGAGTCCCCTCTGTGTCCCCGCTGTGTCCCGCTGTGTCCCCCGCTGTGTCCCGCTGTGTCCCCCGCTGTGTCCTGCTGTGTCCCGCTGTGTTTTGCTGGGTCCCGCAGTGTCCCCGCTGTGTCCCCGCTGTGTCCCGCTGTGTCCCCCGCTGTGTCCCGCTGTGTCCCCGCAGGTTCACCGCTGTTTCACGCTGTGTCCCGCTGTGTTCCGTGGTGTCCCGCGTTGTCCCCCGCTGTGGCCCCCCTGAGCCACCTCTGTGTCCCCGCTGTGTCCCGCTGTGTCCTCGCTGTGTCCGCCTCTGTTTCCCGCTCTGTCCACCGCTGTGTCTCACGCTTTGTCCCCGCTGGGTCCCGCTGTGTCCCGCTCTGTCCCCCACTGTGTCCCCCGCTGAGTCCTCTATGTGTCGCCACAGTGTCCCGCTGTGTCCTCGCTGTGTCCCCTGCTATCTCCCGCTTTGTCCCACGATGTGTCCCGCTGTGTCCCGCTGTGTCCTCGCTGTGTCCCCGGCTGTGTCTTGCTGTGTTCCCGCTGTGTCCCAAGCTGTGTCCCGCTGTGTCCCGCTGTGTGCCCCGCTGTGTCCTGCTGGGTGCCGCTGTGTCCCCGCGGTGTCCCCGCTGTGTCCTCGCTGTGTCCGGCTGTGTCTACTGCTGTGTCCCCACTGTATCCCGCTGTGTCTCGCTGTGTCCCGCTGTGTCCTCGCTGTTTCCCACGTTGTGTTCTGCTGTGTCCTCGCTGTGTCCCCCGCTGTGTCCCGTTGTGTACCCAGCTGTGTACCCCCCTGTGTCCCGCTGTGTCCCCCCTGTGTCCCGCTGAGTTCCTCTGTGTCCCCTGCTGTGTCCCCTGCTCTGTCCCACTGTGTCCCCCTCTGTGTCCCGCTGTGTCCCTCTGTGTACTGCAGTGTCCCCCGCTGAGTCCCGCTGTTTCCCCACTGTGTCCCAATGTGTCTTCGCTGTGTCCCCCTCTGTGTCCCCCTCTGTCCCCCGCTGTGTCCCGCTGTGTCCACTGCTGTGTCCACATTGTGTCCCGCTGTTTCCCCCGCTGTGTCCCGCTGTGTCCCCGCAGTGTCCCCGCTGTGTCCCGCTGTGTCCCACTGTGTCCTGTGGTGTCCCGATTTGTCCCCCGCTATGTCCCCTGCTGAGTCCCCTCTGTGTCCCCTGCTGTGTCCCGCTGTGTCCCGCTGTGTCACCCGCTTTGTCCCGCTGATTCCGCTCTGTGTCGCCGCTTTGTCCTGCTGTGTCCTCGCTGTGCCCCCGCTGTCTGCCGCTTTTTCCCCGCTGTGTCCCAAGCTGTGTCCCGCTGTGTCCCGTTGTGTACCTTGCTGTGTCCCACTATGTTTCCGCAGTGTCCCCGCTGTGTACCGCTGTGTCCCGCTGTGTCCGGCTGTGCCCCCACTGTGTCCCGTTGTGTCCCCAGCTGTGTACCTCGCTGTGTCCCGCTGTGTCCCCGCTGTATCGACGCTGTGTCCCGCTGGGTCCTCGCTGGGTCCCACGCTGTGTTCTGCTGTGGCCTCGCTTTTTTCCCCGCTGTGTCCCCCTCTGTGTCCCCCGCTGTGTACCGCTGTGTCCCTGCTATGTCCCGCTGTGTCCCGCTG
>NW_012301518.1:0-2023 GCF_000151885.1 Dipodomys ordii | reverse complement strand
GTGACACATGGGGACACAGCGGGACACAGCGGGGGACCCTGCGAGGAAACAGCGGGACACAAATTGGGACAAAGAAAGTTCACAGCGGGACACAGCGTGAAAGAGCGGGACACAGCAGGGGACACAGCCGGGGACACAGCGGGACACAGCAGGGGACACAGCGGGGACACATCGGAACAAAGTGGGGACACAGCGGGACACAGCAGGACACATCGGGGAACACAGCAGGAAACTGCAGGGTACACAGCGGGACACAAAGGACACAGCAGGGCCACAGCGGGGACACAGCTGGACACAGTGGGGACACAGCGGGACATAGCGGGACACAGCGGGACACAGCAGGGACACAGCGGGGGACACAGCGGGACACATTGGGGGACACAGCGGGGGACACAGCGGGGGACACAGCGGGACAGAGCGGGGGACACAGCGGGGTACAGCGGGGACACACATGCAGACAGCGGGGACACAACGGGACACAGCGGGGGACATCGGGGACACAGCGGGACACAGCGGGACACAGCGGGACACAGCTGGGACACAGCAGGGACACAGCAGGTCACAGCGGGGACACAGTGTGGGACACAGCGAGGACACAGCAGGACACAGAGTGATACACAGAGAGGACACAGCGTGACACATGGGGACACAGAGGGACACAGCGGGGGACACAGAGAGGACACAGCGGGACACAAATGGGGACACAGCAAGGACACAGCGGGACACAGCGGGAAAGAGCGGGACACAGCAGGGGACACAGCCAGGGACACAGCGGGACAAAGTGGGGGACACAGCAGGGACACATCGGGTCACAGCGGGGACACAGTGGGGGACACAGCAAGGACACAGCGGAACACAAAGGGGGACACAGCGTTACACAGCGGGGACACAGCGGGACACAGCGGGGTCACAGCAGGTTACACAGCAGGACACAGAGGGGAACAAAGGGGGAACACAGCGGGACACAGTGGGACACAGCGGGGGACACAGCGGGGGACAGCGGGCACAAACATGCAGACAGCGGGGACAAAACGGGACACAGCGGAGGACATCGGGGACACAGTGGGACACAGCGGGACACAGCAGGGACACAGCAGGGACACAGCGGGTCACAGCGGGGACACAGTGTGGGACACAGCGAGGACACAGCGGGACACAGAGGGATACACAGAGAGGACACAGCGTGACACATGGGGACACAGCGGGACACAGCGGGGGACATAGAGAGGACACAGCGGGACACAAATGGGGACACAGCAAGGACACAGCGGGACACAGCGGGAAAGAGCGGGACACAGCAGGGGACACAGCCAGGGACACAGCGGGACTAAGCGGGGGACACAGCAGGGACACATCGGGTCACAGCGGGGACACAGTGGGGGACACAGCAAGGACACAGCGGGACACAAAGGGGGACACAGCGTTACACAGCGGGGACACAGCGGGACACAGCGGGGTCACAGCAGGGGACACAGCAGGACACAGAGGGGAACAAAGGGGGAACACAGCGGGACACAGTGGGACACAGCGGGGGACACAGCGGGGGACAGCGGGGACAAACATGCAGACAGCGGGGACAAAACGGGACACAGCGGAGGACATCGGGGACACAGCGGGACACAGCGGGACACAGCAGGGACACAGCAGGGACACAGCGGGTCACAGCGGGGACACAGTGTGGGACACAGCGAGGACACAGCGGGACACAGAGGGATACACAGAGAGGACACAGCGTGACACATGGGGACACAGCGGGACACAGCGGGGGACCCAGCGAGGACACAGCGGGACACAAATGGGGACACAGCTAGGACACAGCGGGACACAGCGGGAAAGAGCGGGACACTGCGGGGGACACAGCCAGGGACACAGCGGGACAAAGCGGTGGACACAGCAGGGACACTTCGAGTCACAGCGGGGACACAGTGGGGGACACAGCAAGGACACATCGGGACACAAAGGGGGACACAGCGTTACTCAGCGGGGACACAGCGGGACACAGCGTGGTCACAGCAGGGGACAC
>NW_012301517.1:0-3337 GCF_000151885.1 Dipodomys ordii | reverse complement strand
GGTCCCGCTGTGTCCTCTCTTTGTTCCCCGCTGTGTCCCGCTGTGTCCCCCGCTGTGTCTCTCGCTGTGTCCTGCTGTGTCCCCGGCTGTGTCCGGCTGTGTCCCGCTGTGTCCCCCGCTGTGTCCTTTCTGTGTCCTCGCTGTGTCCCCCGCTGTGTCCCGCTTTGTGCCTGCTGTGTACCCCGCTGTATCCCTCTGTGTCCCCCGCTGTGTCCCGCTGTGTCCCCTGCTGTGTCCCCACTGTGTCACGCTGTGTTTCGCTGTGTACGGCTTTGTCCTCGCTCTGTCTCCCTTAGTGTCCAGCTGTGTCTTCCCTGTGTCCCCCGCTGTGTCCCGCTGAGTCCCCTGCTGTGTCCCGCTGTGTCCCGCTGTGTCACGCTCTGTCCCCTCTGTGTCCCTCTGTGTCCAGCTCTGTCCATGTTGTGAGTCCGCTGTGCCCCGCTGTGTCCTCGCTGTGTCCCCTGCTATCTCCCGCTTTTTCCCACGCTGTGTCCTGCTGTGTCCCGCTGTGTCCCAAGTTGTGTCCCGCTGTGTCCCGCTGTGTGCCCCGCTGTGTCCTGCTGGGTGCCGCTGTGTCCCCGCTGTGTCCCCGTGGGTCCTCGCTGTGTCCCCGCTGTGTCCTCTGCTCCGTCCCACTGTGTCCCCCTCTGTGTCCTGCTGTGTCCCGCTGTGTCCCCCCGTGTCCCCCGCTGTGTCCTGCTGTGTCGTCGCTGTGTCCCCAGCTGTGTCCCGCTGTGTCCACACTGTGTTCCCCGTGTGTCCCGCTGTGTCCCCCGCTGTGTCCCGCTGTGTCATGCTGTGTCCTGCTCTTTCTCCACTGTGTCCCGGTGTGTCCCGCTGTGTCCCTGCTGTGTGCCTGGTGTGTCCCGCTGTGTACCCCGCTTTGTCTAGCTGTGTCACTGCTGTGTCCCGCTGTGTACTGCTGTGTCCCCCGCTGAGTCCCGCTGTGTCCCCGCTGTGTCCCAATGTGTCCTCGCTGTATCCCCCCCTGTGTCCCGCTGTGTCCCTCCTGTGTCCCCCGCTGTGTCCCGCTGAGTTCCTCTGTGTCCCCTGCTGTGTACCCCGCTCTGTCCCACTGTGTCCCCCTCTGTGTCCCGCTGTGTCCCTCTGTGTACTGCAGTGTCCCCCGCTGAGTCCCGCTGTGTCCCCACTGTGCGCCAATGTGTCTTCGCTGTGTCCCCCGCTGTGTCCCCCTGTGTCCCCCGCTGTGTCTCGCTGTGTCCACTGCTGTGTCCACATTGTGTCCCGCTGTTTCCCCCGCTGTGTCCCGCTGTGTCGTCACTGTGTCCCGCTGTGTCCTTGCTGTGTCCACCGTGTGTCCCGCAGTGTACCCCGCTGTGTCCCCCGTGTGTCCCGCTGTGTACCCTGCTGTTTCCCGCTGTGTCACGCTTTGTCCTGCTCTTTCCCCACTGTGTCCCGTTGTATTCCGGCTGTGTGCCCGCTGTGTTCCACTGTGTAATC
The DNA here is from genome assembly GCF_000151885.1 of Dipodomys ordii. Taxonomy (NCBI): domain Eukaryota; kingdom Metazoa; phylum Chordata; class Mammalia; order Rodentia; family Heteromyidae; genus Dipodomys; species Dipodomys ordii. The sequence continues at coordinate 1,876 of NW_012301517.1, read as the reverse complement.
TGCTGTGTCTCGCTTTGTACCCGTTGTGTCTCGCTGTGTCCCCCGCTCTGTCCCCCGCTGTGTCCCGCCTTGTCCCCCTCTGTGTCCCGCTGTGTCCTGCTGTGTCCCCCGCTGTGTCCCGCTGTATCCACGCAGTGTCCCGCTTTATCCCACTGTGTCCCGTTGTGTTCCGTGTTGTCCCGTTTGTGCCCCTCAGTGTCCACCGCTGTGTCCCAACTGTGTCCCCGCTGTGTCCCGCTGTGTCCTCGATGTGTCCCCTGCTGTGTCCTGCTCTGTTCCCCGTTGTGTCGCCCACTTTGTCCCAACTGTGCCCCGCTGTGTCCCGCTGTATCCCGCTATGTCCCCCACTATGTCCCGTTGTGTCCCCAGCTGTGTATCCCCGCTGTGTCCCGCTGTGTCCCCGCTGTATCGAAGCTATGTCCCGCTGGGTCCCGCTGTGTCCTCTTTGTGTACCCCGCTGTGTCCCACTGTGTCCCCCGCTGTGTCCCTCGCTGGGTTCCGCTGTGTCCCCTGCTGTGTCCCGCTGTATCCTCCCTGTGTCCCCTGCGGTGTCCCGCTGTGTCCCCTGCTGTGTCACTCGCTGTGTCCCTGCTGTGCCCCACTGTGTCCCACTGTGTCCCGCTGTGTCCTGCTGTGTCCCCCGCTGAGTTCCGCTGTGTACCCGCTGTGTCCCAATGTGTCCTTGCTGTGTCCCCCGCTGTGTCCCGCTGTGTCCCTCTGTGGCACCTGCTGTATGCCCGCTCTGTCCTGCTCTGTGCCCCGCTTTGTCCGGCTGTGTCCACTGCTGTGACCCCGTTGTGCCTTGCTGTGTCCGGCTCTGTACCCCACTGTGTCCAGCTGTGTCCCCGCTGTGTCCCGCTGTGTCCCCCACTGTGTCCCAATGTGTCCCCTGCTGTGTCCCCCACTGTGTCCCGCTGTGTCCCCTGCTGTGTCTGGCTGTGTCCCCCGCTGTGTCCCGCTGTGTCCACTGCTGTGACCCCGTTGTGCCTTGCTGTGTCCCGCTGTGTCCCCCACTGTGTCCCGCTGTGTCCTCGCTGTGTCCCATTGTGTCCCCGCTGTTTCCCCGCTGGGTCCTGCTGGGTCCCGCTGTGTCCCGCTGGGTCCCCCGCTTTGTCCCGCTGTGTCCCCGCAGTGCCCCCGCTGTGTCCCGCTGTGTCCCACTGTGTCCTGTGGTGTCCCGATTTGTCCCCCGCTATGTCCCCTGCTGAGTCCCCTCTGTGTCCCCGCTGTGTCCCGCTGTGTCCCCCGCTGTGTCCCGCTGTGTCCCCCGCTGTGTCCTGCTGTGTCCCGCTGTGTCCTGCTGGGTCCCGCTGTGTCCCCGCTGTGTCCCCGCTGTGTCCCGCTGTGTCCCCGCAGGTTCACCGCTGTTTCACGCTGTGTTCCATGGTGTCCCGCTTTGTCCCCCGCTGAGGCCCCCCTCAGCCACCTGTGTCCCCGCTGTGTCCCGCTGTGTCCTCACTGTGTCCGCCTCTGTCTCCTGTTCTGTCCACCGCTGAGTCTCACGCTTTGTCCCCGCTGGGTCCCACTGTGTCCCGCTCTGTCTCCCACTGTGACCCCCGCTGTGTCCCTCTGTGTCCCCAGCTGTGTCCCTCGCTGAATTCCGCTGTGTCCCCTGCTGTCACCCGCTGTATCCTCCCTGTGTACCCTGCGGTGTCACGCTGTGTCCCCTACTGAGACACTCGCTGTGTCCCTGCTGTGACCCACTGTGTCCCAATGTGTCCCCGCTGTGTCCCTGATGTGTCCACCGCTGAGTTTCCCTGTGTACCCGCTGAGTCCCATGTGTTCCTTGCAGAGTCCCACGATAAGACACACTGAGTCACAATGAGACACTCTGAGGAAACTGATAGAAGACCGGATCTGTACCGGTCTGAGCCCC
>NW_012301516.1:0-3337 GCF_000151885.1 Dipodomys ordii | reverse complement strand
GCTTTTCCTTCTGCTTCTCCTGCTTCTGCTGCAACTGCTACTGCTTCTTCTGTTTCTTCTGCTCCTCGTTCTGCTTTTGATTCTCTTTCCGCTTCTGCTTCTCCTTCAGCTTCTCATTCTGCTTCTCCATATTCTGCTTCTTCTGCTTCCCCTGCTTCTCCTTCTGCTTCAGGTTCTGCTTCTGCTTCTTCGGATTCTTATGCTTCTGCTTCTCCTGCTTCTGCTTCTTCTGCTTCCCCTTCTTCTGTTTCTTCTGCTTCTCCTTCTGCTTCTCCTTCTGCTTTTGCTTCTCTTTCTGCTTCTGCTTCTCCTTCTGCTTCTCCAGATTCTGCTTCTTCTGCTTCTCCTGCTTCTCCTTCTGCTTCAGGTTCTGCTTCTGCTTCTTCGGCTTCTTCTGCTTCTGCTTCTCCTGCTGCTGCTTCTTCTGCTTCTCCTGCTTCTCTTTCTGCTTTTCCTTCTGTTTCTGCTTCTCCTTCTGCTTCTGCTTCTTCTCCTTCTTCTGTTTCTACTGCTTCTGCTTCTCCTGCTACTGCTTCTCCTGCTTCTCGTTCTGCTTCTCTTTCTGCTTCTCCTTCTCCTTCTTCTGCTTCTCCTTCTGCTTCTCCTTCTGCTTCTGCTTCTGCTTCAATTTCTCCTTCTGCTTCTCATTCTGCTTCTGCGTCTTCTCTTTCTTCTGCTTCTCCTGCTTCTGCTTCTCCTGCTTCTCCTACTTCTCGTGCTGCTTCTCCTTCTGCGTCTCTTTCTGCTTCTGCTTATCCTTTTGCTTCTCCTATTCCTAATCCTTCTCTTTCGCCTTCTCCGTCTTCTTCTTCTGCTTCTCCAGCTGCTTCTGCTTCTGCTTATTCTACTATTTCTGTTTCTTCTGCTTCTGCTTCATCTTCTGTTTCTCCTTCTGCTTCAGCTTCAGATTCTGCTTCTTCGGCTTCTCCTGATTCTTCTGCTTCTGCTTCTCCTGCTTCTTCTGCTTCTCCTGCTTCTCTTTCTGCTTCTCCTTCCGCTTCTGCTTCTCCTTCTGCTTCTGCTTCTGCTCTTCTCCTTCTTCTGTTTCTTTTGCTTCTGTTTCTTCTGCTTCTTCTTCTTCTGTTTCTTCTGATTCTACTTCTGCTTCTCCTTCTTCTCCTCTTTCTGCTTCTACTTCTGCTTCTTCTGATTATCCTGCTTCTCCTTCTTGTTCTCCTTCTGTTTCTGCTTCTCTTTCTGCTTCTGCTTCTCCTTCTGCTGCTCCTTCTCCTTCTCCTTCTTCTGCTTCTCCCAGTGCTTCTGCTTCTGCTTCTTTTGCTTATTCTTTTTCTTCTGCTTCTGCTTCTCCTGCTTCTGCTTCTTCTGCTTCTCCTTCTGCTTCTGCTTCTGCTTCTTCTTCTGCTTCTCCTTCTGCTTCTTCTTCTGCTTCTCCTTCTGCTTCTTCTTCTTCTTCTTCTTCTTCTTCTTCTTCTTCTTCTTCTTCTTCTTCTTCTTCTTCTTCTTCTTCTTCTTCTTCTTCTTCTTCTCTTTCTTCTGCTTCTGCTTTTCCTGCTTCTTCTGCTTCTACTGCTTCTCTTTCTGCTTCTCATTTTGCTTCTTCTTCTCCTTCTGCTTCTCCTATTGCTTCTGCTGCCCTTCCTTCTAATTCTCCTTCTCCTACTTCTGCTTCTCCTTCTGCTTCTGCTTCTTCTGCTTCTCCTGCTTCTCGTTCTGCATCTTCTTCTGCTTCTGCTTCTCCTGCTGCTGTTTCTCCTGCTTCTGCATTTGTGCTTTTCCTGCTTCTCTTTCTTCTTCTCATTCTTCTGCTTCTCCTTCTGCTTCTACTATTGCTTCTGTTTCCCTTCCTTCTCCTTCTCCTTCTCCTTCTTCTGCTTCTTCTTCTGCTTCTTCTGCTTCTCCTGCTTCTCCTTCTGCATCTTCTCCTGCTTCTGCTTCTCCTTCTGCTGCTTCTTCTGCTTCTGCTTCTCCTTCTCCTTCTTCTGCTTCTCCTTCTGATTCTCCTTCTGCTTCTCCTTCTCCTTCTCGTTCTTCTGCTTTTCCTACTGCTTCTCCTTCTGCTTCTGCTACAACGACTACTGCTTCTGCTTCTTCTGTTTCTTCTGCTTCTACTTCTGCTTTTGATTCTCTTTCTGCTTCTGCTTCTGCTTCTCATTCTGCTTCTCCAGATTCTGCTTCTTCTACTTCTCCTGCTTCACGTTCTGATTCTGCTTCTTCCGATTCTTATGCTTCTGCTTCTTCTGCTTCCCCTCCTTCTCTTTCTGCTTCTTCTGTTTCTGCTTCTCTTTCTGCTTCTCCTTCTGCTTCTGCTACTTCTCCTTCTTCTGTTTCTTCTTCTTCTGCTTCTCCTGCTTCTCGTTCTGCTTCTCTTCATCTGCTTCTCTTTCTGCTTCTGCTTCTGCTTCTTCTGCTTCTTCTTCTTCTTCTACTCCTTCTGTTTCTGCTTCTTCTGCTTCTCCTGCTTCTCCTTCTGCATCTCCTTCTGCTTGTGCTTGTCCTTATGCTTCTTCTTCTACTTCTGCTTCTCCTTCTCCGTCTGCTACTGCTTCTTCTCCTTTTCCTGCTTCTCTTCTACTTCTCCTTCTGTTTCTCCTTCTCCTTCTTGTTCTGCTTCTCCTTCTGCTTCTCCTTCTGCTTCTGCATCTTCAGCTTCTTCTGCTACTGCTTCTGCTTCTTCTGTTTCTTCTGCTTCTCCTTCTGCTTTTGCTTCTCTCTCTGCTTCTGCTTCTCCTTCTAGTTCTCCTTCTTCTTCTCCAGATTCTGCTTCTTCTGCTTCTCCTTCGGCTTCAGGTTCTTCTTCTGCTTCTTCGGCTTCTTCTGCTTCTATTTCTGCATCTCCTTCTGTTTCTGCTTCTCCTTCTGCTTCTGCTTCTTCTCCTTCTTCTATTTCTTCTCCTTCTACTTTTCCCGCTTCTGCTTCTCCTTCTTCTCCTTCTGTTTCTCTTTATGATTTTCCTTCTGCTTCTCCTTCTCCTCCTTCTTCTGCTTCTCCTTCTGCTTCTGCTTCTCCTTCTGCATCTTCTTCTGTTTCAATTTCTCCTTCTTCTGCTTTTCATTCTGCTTCTGCTTCTCCTGCTTCTGCTTCTCCTGCTTCTCCTTCTCCTTCTCTTTCTGCTTCTGCTTATCCTTCTGTTTCTTCTACTCCAAATCCTTCTCTTTCTCCTTCTCCTTCTTCTGCTTCTGCTTCTCCTGCTGCTTCCTCTTCTGCTTCTTCTGCTTTTTCTCTTTCTTCTACTTCAGATTCTGCTTATTCTGCTTCTCCTGCTTCTCCTTCTGCATCTCCTTCTGCTTGTGCTTGTCCTTATTCTGCTTCTGCTTCTCCTTCTCCTTCTTTTGCTTCTCCTTTTGCTTCTGCTTCTTCTGCTTGTCCTTCTCCTCT
>NW_012301515.1:0-3337 GCF_000151885.1 Dipodomys ordii | reverse complement strand
TTCTTGTTCCTGAGATAAGAGGAAATGGCTTTAGTTTTTCACCATTAAGTATAATGCTATGTGTAGGTTTGTCATATACAGCCTTTATTGTATTGAGGAATGTTCCATGGATTCCTAATTTTTCCAAAACCTTCATCATAAAGGGGTGTTGGATCTTGTCAATGCTTTTTCTGCATCTATTGAGATAACCATGTGGTTCTTACTCCTGCTGATGTGGTGAATAATATTAATTGATTTGTGTATAATGAACCAGCTTTGCATCCCTGAAATGATTCCTGTTGGATCGTGGTGTATGATTTTTTGGATGAATTATTGAAGTCGATTGGCCAAAATTTTGTTGAGAAGTTTTGCATCAATGTTCATCAAATAAATTGGTCTATAGTTCTCTTTCTTTGATGAGTCCCTGCCTGGTTTTGGGATGAGGGTTATGATGGCTTCATAGAATGTGTTCTCAATTTCATTGAAGTGTTGGAGGAGTATGGGTGTGAGCTCTGCTTTGCAGGCCTTGTAAAATTCCACTGTAAAACCCTCTGTTCCTGGACTTTTCTTAGCTTGGAGGTCTCTTATTGCTGTTTCTATTTCAATGCTTGATATGGGCCTGGTAAGATAGTTTAACTCATCTTGGTTTAGTTTTGGCATGTCAATAGTTGCTAGGAAAAGGTCCATTTCTGTCAAGTTCTCAAACTTATTGGCATAAAGTTTTGAGAAGTATTCCATTATAATTTTCTGAATCTTGGTTGTTTCCATGATGATGTTTCCATTCTCATCTCTGAGTTTATTAATTTGGGTGTGTTCTCTTCTTTTTCTGATAAGATTTGCTAAGGGTCTGTCAATTTTGTTAAGTTTTTCGAAGAACCAACTCTTTGTTTTGTTGATTCTTTCTATAGTTTTTTTGGATTTTAATTCTGATTTAATTTTGATTATTTCATTGGATCTACTGGATTGGGGTTTATCTTGCTGCTCTTTTTCAAGGAGGTTTATATGTGTCATTAAATTGTTGGTTTCAGATCTCTCCAATTTGTTGATATAGGAGTTCAGAGCTATAAACTTGCCTCTGAGTACTGCCTTTGCTGTGTCCCAGAGGAGCTGCTAATTTGAAGCCACAGAACCTTCATTCCACCCACACCATCTGCTCTACACCAAACCTCAGGACCTTTGCCCATGTTGTACCTTCTGCCTGAGGCTCTCTATCCTGTTCCATGCCTTAGAACTCCTGTTGGATTTTGGCACTGGTTATATCACCTGCTGGAGCAAGTCTTTCCTTCCTTTTTCCCTCTATAGATGGAAATTTTGCATGCTAACTGGCAAATGCTCTATCTTGGTGTGTGTGTGTGTCTGTGCGTGTCTGTATGTGTGTCTGTGTATCTGTGCCAGTCCTTGCGTTTGAATTCATGGCCTGGACACTATCCCTGAACTTTTGTGCTCAAGGCTAGCACTCTCCTCCTTGAACCCGAACTCTCCTTCTTGCTTTTTGGATGTTTCATTGGACAAAAAGTGTTTCATATAGACTTTCCTGCTTGTAATTGTGATCCTCAGAACTCAACCTACTAAGTATCTGAGATTACTGGGGTGAGCCACAAGCACCTGCCCTCTACCTCTTTCCTCTAACCTCGGCCCTCTTGAGTCCCAGAAGAATATGTCTCCCCAGGCTCCCTTTAATTTTTGCCAGTTCTGGGGCATGAACTCAGGGTCTGGGCATGTTCCTTAGCTTCTTTTGCTCAAGGCTAGTCACAGTGCCACTTTTGGTTTTTCTGTTTCTTTGGTACTGAGGAATTGAACCCAGGGCTTCGTGCATACTAGGTAAGCACTCTACCGCTAAGCAACATTTGAAGCCCAAGGCTGACTTGTAACGAGGTTTGAGGATGGGATTTATTGGCTTAAACTTTGGCATAGAGATAGCTGACTATTTCATAGATTTGCCAAAATTTGGGACCAGTCTATGACTCGGCAATGAGGAATGATGAATGAGTGAGAGCCACCAGTCCCCAAAGGCCTAGGCTCACATCCTACAGAGGGATAGAGAATATAGATCCAGAAACTTCTACCACTCCTGGAGGCAGTGGCTGGCTGCTAGGTGTCCCAATGGGACACCTCAGATAGAACATAATGCATCCGTTGCACACTCCAGCCCAGGCAAAGCCTTTGGGGCTTCATTTATTAAATGGGAGAGGGATGCTTTGTTCAAGCTACCAGGTCAAACTTAGTACTCTCTGAGGGCTTATCCCAGCTGGCCCAGGTTGGGGCAGCTGGGCATTGGCAAACTGCTGAATGCCAATCATCCATATATCATCCATCCATACACAGAGACATGGAGTTACTGCTCCCTTTGTCTTTGGGGGGGGGGTGCAGGTGTGGGGTATAACTATGAACCTAGGCCTTGTCCCTTAGCTCCTTTTGCTCAGGGGAAGCACTCTGCAACTTGAGTTAAAGTGCCACTCATGGTGTTGTTGTATTTTTTTTTCCTGTGATCTCTTAGAAATAAGAGTGTTGCCGACTTTCCTGCCCTGGCTGAATTCAAATTGGCATTCTCTACATCTCAGCCTCATAAGGAGCTAGGATTACAGGCAGGAGCCACTGACAGCTGGGTTTCTTTTCTTCTTGTTGTTCTTTTTGTAATTGTGACAATCTGAAATCTTCAAGGTGTCATTCCAATGGTTTGCATTCAAAGTAAACTACCGAGTCCTGGAGTTCAAATGCTAGGACTGCTACTCACAAATGGAGTGAGATCCTGACAAACTCATTCCTATTTTTGTGAATGCTAATGGAATGTTAAAAAATAAATAAATTTGCAGTTAATTCATGATTCTATTTTAGAATGCCACACAAATATTATTGGATTTATGTCTTCCATTCTAGCACCATTGCATGATTCCCATAATGGAATGATATTGACTAATTTTTAATTAATGCTTTTATAAATATTCTACCATGATACTTCATTAAATAGTGGCATAATGTAATAACTAATTATTGGTAATAATATACATAATTGAGTATCCTCACATTCCCTTTTTTCTGTATATATATATATATATATATATATAAACACACACACACATACATATCGATCAGTGTATATATTGGGCACTACTGTGGCTTGATAAAAGGTCCTCAGAATTTCCTCGCAGCTCAGTTTGCTGGAGCCTGGTGTGCTAAGACTAAGACCCCATTTATGAATTGAGCATTCTAGGCTGTGAGTTAAAATCCCAGCAAGGCCAAAAATTTATTCATGAAGTGAGAAGCCATTTTGACAAATTTTTGTCTTTTCTGTGAAAGTCCTGGGTCTCAGTACGATGTATAATCCATATGCAAATATAATCTAGGTGATATGATGTAA
>NW_012301514.1:0-1590 GCF_000151885.1 Dipodomys ordii | reverse complement strand
GCTGTGTCCCGCTGTGTCCTCGCTGTGTCCGCCTCTGTCTCCTGCTCAGTCCACCGCTGTGTCTCACGCTTTGTCCCCGCTGGGTCCCGCTGTGTCCCGCTCTGTCCCCCACTTTGTCCCCCGCTGAGTCCTCTATGTGTCGCCGCTGTGTCCCGCTGTGTCCTCGCTGTGTCCCTTGCTGTCTCCCGCTTTGTCCCACGCTTTGTTCCCGCTGGGTCCTGCTGTGTCCCGCTCTGTCCCCCACTGTGTCCCCCGCTGAGTCCTCTATGTGTCGCCGCTGTGTCCCGCTGTGTCCTCGCTGTGTTCCCTGCTGTCTCCCACTTTGTCCCACGCTGTGTCCCGCTGTGTCCTCGCTGTGTCCCAAGCTGTGTCCCGCTGTGTCCCGCTGTGTCCCTGCTGTGTCCCGCTGTGTCCCCCGCTGTGTCCCGCTGTGTCCCTGCTGTGACCCGCTCTGTCCCCGCTGTATTGACGCTGTGTCCTGGTGTGTCCTGCTGTGTCCGCGCAGTGTTCCCGGCTGTGTCCCATTGTGTACCCCTCTGTGTCCCCCGCTGTGTCCCGCAGTATCCCCGGCTGTGACCCGCTGTGTCCCGCTGTATCCCCCGCTGTGACCCCACTGTGTCCCCCGCTGTGTCCCGCTGTGTCCCGCTATGTTGCCCGCCCTCTCCTGCTGTGCCCCTGTAGTGTCTCCGCTATGTCCCACTGTCTCCCACTGTGTCCCGTGTTGTCGTGCTTTGGCCCCCGCTGTGACCTCGCTGTATTTCTCTCTGTGTCCCGCTGTGTACCCTTCTGAGTCCCCCGCTGTGTCCCGCTGTGTACCCCGCTGTGTCCAGCTGTGTCCTCGCTGTGTCCCCCGCTGTCTCTGCTTTGTCCCACGCTGTGTCCCGCTGTGACCCACTGTGTCCTCCCTGTGTCCCCTGCTGTGTCCCGTTGTGTCCCCGCAGTGTCCCCGCTGTGTCCCGCTGTTTCCCACTGTGTCCCGTGGTGTCCCAGTTTGTCCCCCGCTGTGTCCCCCGGTGAGTCCCCGCTGTGTCCCACTGTGTCCCGCTGTGTCCCCCACGGTTCAGGCTGTGTCTTCTGCTGTGTCCCCGCTGTGTCCCGCTGTGTCCCGCTGTGTCCTCGCTGTGTCCCACTCTGTGTTCCGCTGGGTCCTCGCTGTGTCCCGCGATGTTTCCCGTTGTGTCCCCAGCTGTGTCCCCGCTCTGTCCTGCTGTGTTCCCGCTGTATCGACGCTGTGTCCCACTTTGTCCCGCTCTGTCCTCGCTGTGTTCCCAGCTGTGTCCCGCTGTGTACCCCTCTGTGTCCCCCTCTGTGTCCCGCTGTGTTCCCCGTTGTGTCCCGCTGTGTCCCGCTGTGTCCCCCGCTGTGTCCCTGCTGTGTCCCCGCTGTGTCCTGCTGTATACTGCTGTGTCTCCCGCTGAGTCCCGCTGTGTCCCCGCTGTGTCCCGCTGTGTCCCCCATGTGTCCTCCTCTGTGTCCCATTGTGTCCCGCTGTGTCCCCCACTGTTTCCCCCGCTGTGTACGGCTGTGTCCCCCGCTGTGTCCCCCTTTGTCCACTGCTGTGTCCCCGCTATGTCCCGCTTTTTCCCCGGG
>NW_012301513.1:0-1747 GCF_000151885.1 Dipodomys ordii | reverse complement strand
GTGCCCGCTGTGTCCCGCTGTGTACCCCACTGGGTCCAGCTGTGTCACCGCGGTGTCCCGCTGTGACCCTTCTCTGTCTGTGCTGTGTCCCGCTTTGTCCCCTGCTTTGTTCCGCGGTGTCTCGCTGTGTCCCACACTCTGTCCCTCACTGTGTCCCGCAGTGTCCCCCGCTGTGTCCCGTTGTGTCCCCTGCCTTGTCCCCGCTGTGTCACCGCTGTGTCCCACTGTTTCCTCGCTGTGTCCCCTGCTGTCTCCCTCTCTGTCCCCCGCTGTGTCTCACGCTTGTCCCCGCTGTGTCCCACTGTGTCCCGCTGTGTCCGGCTGTGCCCCCACTGTGTCCCGTTGTGTCCACAGCTGTGTACCACCCTATGTAACGCTGTGTCCCCGCTTTATCGACGCTGTGTCCCGCTGTGTCCCGCTGTGTCCTCGCTGTGTTCCCCGCTGTGTCCCGCTGTGTCCCCCGCTGTGTCCCCCGCTGTGTCCTCACTGTGTCCCCTGCTGTGTCCCGCTGTGTTCTCACTGGGTCCCCGACTGTGTCCCGCTGTGTCCCCCGCTGTGTCCCACTGTGTCCGGCTGTGTCCCGCTCTGTAACCGCTGTGTCCCTCGGTGTCCCGCTGTGTCCCGCTGTGTGCCTGCTGTGTCCCGTTGTGTCGCCTGCTGTGTCCTGTTGTGTCGCCCGCTTTGTCCCGCTGTGTCCCACTGTGTCCCCGCTGTGTCCCACTGTGTCCCGCTGTGTCCCCGCTGTGTGCCCGCTGTGTCCCGCTGTGTACCCCGCTGTGTCCAGCTATGTCACCGCCTTGTCTCGCTGTGACCACTCTCTGTCTCCACTGTCCCCCGCTGTGTCCCCCGCTGTGTCCCACTGTGTCCAGGCAGGGTCACTGCTGTTTCCAGCTGTGTCCCGCTGTGTTCCGTGGTGTCCGTCTTTGTCCCCCGCTGTGTCCCCCGCTGATTCCCCGCTGTGTCACCGCTGTGTCCCACTGTGTCCTCGCTGTGTCCCCCGCTGTCTCCAGTTCTGTCCCCCGCTGTGTCTCACGCTTTGTCCCCGCTGTGTCCCACTGTGTCCCGCTGTGTCCCGCTGTGCCCCCACTGAGTCCCGTTGTGTCTACAGCTGTGTACCACGCTGTGTAACGCTGTGTGCCCGCTGTATCGACGCTGTGTCATGCTGGGTCCCGCTGTGTCCTCGCTGTGTCCCCCGCTGTGTTCTCGCTGTGTCCCCCGCTGTGTCCCACTGTGTCCTCGCTGGTTTCCCCGTTGGGTCCCGCTGGGTCCCCGCTGTGTCCTGCTGGGTCACACTGTGTCCTCGCTGTATCCCCACTGTGTCCCATTGTGTCCCCACCTGTGTACCCCGCTGTGTCCCGCTGTATCGACGCTGTGTCCCACTGAGTCCCGCTGTTTCCTTCCTGTGTTCCCTGCTGTGTCCCGCTCTGTCCCGCTGTGTCCCCGCTGTGTGCCCGCTGTGTCCCGCTGTGTACTCCGTTGTGTCCAGCTGTATCACCGCTGTGTCTTGCTTTGGCCCCTCTCTGTCTCCGCTGTCCCCCGCTGTGTCCCCTGCTGTGTCCCGCTGTGTCCCGCTGTGTCACCCGCTTTGTCCCGCTGATTCCCCTCTGTGTCGCCGCTTTGTCCCGCTGTGTCCTCGCTGTGCCCCCGCTGTCTGCCGCTTTTTCCCCGCTGTGTCCCAAGCTGTGTCCCGCTGTGTCCCGTTGTGTACCTCGCTGTGTCCCACTATGTTTCCGCAGTGTCCCCGCTG
>NW_012301512.1:0-2445 GCF_000151885.1 Dipodomys ordii | reverse complement strand
AGCGAGGACACAGCAGGACACAGCGGGGTTACACAGAGGCAGACAAAGCAGTACACATCGGGACACAGCGGGGACACAGCGGGACACAGCACGGACACAGCGGGACACAGCGGGGACACAGAGGGACACAGCGGGGACACAGCGGGACACAGCGGGGACACAGCGGGGACACAGCCGGGACACAGAGCGGGACACAGTTGGACACAGCGGGGACACAGAGCGACTCAGCAGTTACACAGCGAGGACACACCAGGGACACAGCGGGACACAGCGGAGAAAAAGCGGGGACACAGTGAGACACAGCGAGGACACAGCGGGACACAGTGGAGGACACAGCGGGGGACAGCGGTGACACACCAGCGGACAGCGGGGACACAGCGGGACACAGCATGGGCCACAGAGTCGCACACAGCGGGAGAGAGTGGAAAACAGCAGGGACAGAGCGGGGACACAGTGGGGGACCCAGCGAGGACACAGCGTGACACATGGGGACACAGCGGGACACAGCGAGGGACACAGCGAGGACAGAGCGGGACACAAATGGGGACAGAGCAAGGACACAGCTGGACACAGCGGGAAAGAGCGGGACACAGCATGGGACACAGCCGGGGACACAGTGGGACACAGCAGGGGACACAGCGGGGACACAGCAGGACACAGTGTGGACACCGCGGAACACGGCGGGACACATCGGGGGACACAGCAGGACACGGTAGGGTACACAGTGGGATACAGCGGGACACAAAGGGACACAGCCTGGACACAGCGGGGGACACAGTGGGATACAGTGGGGTACACAGCGGGAGACAGCGGGGACACAGCAGGGGCACAGTGGGAAACAGCGGGACACAGCGGGGGACAAAGTGGGACACAGCGGGACACAGCGGGACACAGCGGGGGACACAGCGGAGGACACAGAGCTGCACACAGCGGGAGAGAGTGGAACACAGCACGGACACAGCAGGGACACAGCGGGACATAGAGGGGACAATGCGAGGACAGAGCAGGACACAGAAGTACACAGCGAGGGACACAGTGGTGGACAGTGGGGACAAACCGGGGAACAATGGGGACACAGCGGGACACAGCTAGGACACAGCGGGGACAAGGCGGGGATACAGCAGGGGACACAGTGGGACACATTAGGGGATACAGCGAGGACACAGAGGGGACATAGGGGGACACTGCGGGACACAGTGGGACACATCGGGGTCACAGAGGGACATAGCAGATACACAGCTAGGACACACCAGGGACACAGCGGGACACAGCGGGGACACAGCTGGGAACACAGTGCGGGACACAGCGGTAAACAGCGGGGGACACAGCGGGACTCAGCGGGGAACACAGCAAAGAACACAGCGGGACACAGCGGGGGACACAGGGGAACACAGCGGGACACAGCCGGACACAGCTGGGGACACAGCGGGTGACACAGCGGGGGAAACAGCGGGAAACAGCGGGGAACACAGCGAGGACACAGCAGGACACAGCGGGGGACACAGCAGGACACAGCGGGGTACACAGAGGCAGACACAGCGGTACACATCGGGACACAGCGGTTACACAGCGGGGACACAGCGGGCCACAGCGGGCCACAGCGGGGACACAGCAGGACACAGCGAGACACAGCGGGGGACACACCGGGGGAGAGCAGGCACACAGCGGGACACAGCGGGGAACACAGCGGGACACACAGCGGGACACAGTGGGACACAGTGGGGGACACAGCCGGGGACACAGCGGGACATAGCTGGGGACACAGCGAGGACACAGCAGGACACAGATGGGGACACAGCGGGGGACAGTGGGGACACACATGCAGACAGCGGGGACACAACGGGACACAGCGGGGGACATCGGGGACACAGCGGGACACAGCAGGGACACAGCGGGTCACAGCGGGGACACAGTGTGGGACACAGCGAGGACACAGCGGGACACAGAGGGATACACAGAGAGGACACAGCGTGATACATGGGGACACAGCGGGACACAGCGGGGGACACAGAGAGGACACAGCGGGACACAAATGAGGACACAGCAAGGACACAGTGGGACACAGAAGGAAAGTGCGGGACACAGCGGGGGACACAGCCGGGGTCACAGCGGGACACAGCGGGACACAGCGGGGGACACAGCAGGGACCCATCGGGTCACAGCGGGGACACAGTGGGGGACACAGCAAGGACACAGCGGGACACAGAGGGATACACAGCGAGGACACAGCGGGACACAGTGGGACACATCGGGGGACACAGCAGGACACTGCCGGGTTCACAGAGGGACACAGCGGGACACAAAGGGACACAGCAGGGACACAGCGGGGGACACAGTGGGACACAGCGGGGGACAAAGAGGGACACACCGGGACACAGTGGGACACAGCGGGGGACACAGCAGAGGACACAGAGCTGCACACAGCGGGAGAGAGTGGAACACAGC
>NW_012301511.1:0-3337 GCF_000151885.1 Dipodomys ordii | reverse complement strand
TGTCACAGTTGTGTCACCGCTGTGTCTCGCTGTGGCCACTCTCTGTCTCCTCTGTCCCCTGCTGGGTCCCCCGCTGTGGCCCGCTGTGTCCCCCGCTTTGTCATGCTGTGTCCCACAGTGTCCCCGCTGTGTCCCGCTGTGTAACACTGTGTCCCGTGGTGTCCCACTTTGTCCCACGCTGTGTCCCCTGGTGAGTCCCCTCTGTGTCGCCGCTGTGTCCCCCTGTGTCCTCGCTGTGTCCCCCGCTGTCTCCCGCTTTGTCCCTGGCTGTGTTCCGCTGTGTCCCACTGTGTCCCCGCTGTGTCCCCAGCTGCGTCCCGCTGTGTCCCCCTGTGTCCTCGCTGTGTCCCCCGCTGTCTCCCGCTTTGTCCCCCGCTGAGTTCTGCTGTGTCACACTGTGTCCCCCCTGTGTCCCCCGCTGTATCCCGCTGTGTCCCCGCTATGTCCCCAGCTGTGTCACGCTGTGTTCCGCTGTGTCCCCCGCTGTGTCCCGCTATGTTCCCGCAGTGTCCCGCTGTGTCCTCGCTGTGTCCCCCGCTGTGTCCCGTTGTGTCCCCAGCTGTGTACCTCGCTGTGTCCCGCTGTGTCCCCGCTGTATCGACGCTGGGTCCCACTGGGTCCCGCTGTGTCCTCCCTGTGTCCCCAGCTATGTCCCGCCGTGTCCGCCAATGTGTCCCGCTGTGTCTACTGCTTTGTCGCCGCTGTGTCCCGCTGTGTCCCACTGTGTCCTCGCTGTGTCCCACGCTGTGTTCTGCTGTTGCCTCGCTTTTTTCCTCACTGTGTCCCGCTGTGTACCCCTCTGTGTCCCCCGCTGTTTCCCGCTGTGTCCCCCGCTGTGTTCCTCCTGTGTCCCCGCTGTGTCCCGCTGTGTCCCGCTGTGTACTGCTGCGTCCCCCGCTGAGTCCCGCTGTGTCCCCGCTGTGTCCCAATGTGTCCTCGCTCTGTCCCCCGCTGTGTACCGCTGTGTCCTTCCTGTGTCCCCCGCTGTGTCCCGCTGTGTCCCGCTGTGTCCCACGCTGTGTCCCCCGCTATGTCCCGCTGTGTCCCCCGCTGTGTCCCGCTCTGTCCTTGCTGTGTCCCCCACTGTGTGCCGCTGTGTCCTCGCTGTGTCCCCCGCTGTGTCGCACTGTGTCCTTTTGTGTCACGCTGTTTCCCCGCTGTGTCCCTCTGTGTACCTCGCTGTGTCCAGCTTTGTCCCCGCTGTGTCTCGCTGTGTCCCACGCTCTGTCCCACACTGTGTCCCGCAGTGTCCCCCGCTGTGTCCTGCTGTGTAACCCGTTGTGTCCCGCTGTGTCCCCCGCTGAGTCCCCGCTGTGTCACCGCTGTGTCCCCTGCTGAGTCCCCGCTGTGTCACCCCTGTGTCCCGCTGTTTCTTCGCTGTGTCCCCTGCTGTCTCCCTCTCTGTCCCCCGCTGTGTCTCACTCTTTGTCCCTGCTGTGTCCCACTGTGTCCCGCTGTGTCCGGCTGTGCCCCCACTGTGTCCCGTTGTGTCCACAACTGTGTACCACGCTGTGTAACGCTGTGTCCCCGCTGTATCGACGCTCTGTCCCACTGTGTCCCGCTGTGTCCTCGCTGTGTTCCCCGCTGTGTCCGGCTGTGTCCCCTGCTGTGTCCCCTGCTGTGTCCTTGCTGTGTCCCCTGCTGTGTCCCGCTGTGTCCTCACTGGGTCCCCCATTGTGTCCCGCTGTGTCCCCCGCTGTGTCCCGCATGTCCGGCTATGTCCTTCTCTGTCCCCGCTGTGTCCCGCTGTGTCCCCGCTGTGTGCCTGTTGTGTCCCGCTGTGTCCCACTGTGTCCCCTCTGTGTCCCGCTGTGTCCCCCGCTGTGTCCCCCGCTGTGTCCTTGCTGTGTCCCTGCTGTGTCCCACTGTGTCCTCACTGTGTCCCCCACTGTGTCCCGCTGTGTCCCCCGCTGTGTCCCGCTGTGTCCGTCTATGACCCTCTCTGTCCCCGCTGTGTCCCGCTGTGTCACGCTGTGTCCCCGCTGTGTGCCTGCTGTGTCCCGCTGTGTCCCACTGTGTCCCCGCTGTGTCCCGCTGTATCGACGCTGTGTCCCCGCTGTGTGCCCGCTGTGTCCCGCTGTGTACCACGCTGTGTCCAGCTGTGTCACCGCTGTGTCTCGCTGTGGCCACTCTCTCTCTCCGCTGTCCCCCGCTGTGTCCCCCGCTGTGGCCCGCTGTGTCCCACTTTGTCCCCCGCTTTGTCCTGCTGTGTCCCGCAGTGTCCCCGCTGTGTCCCGCTGTGTAACACTGTGTCCCGTGTAGTCCCACTTTGTCCCACGCTGTGTCCCCCGCTGAGTCCCCTCTGTGTCGCCGCTGTGTCCCCCTGTGTCCTCGCTGTGTCCCCCGCTGTCTCCGGCTTTGTCTTCCGCTGTGTTCCGCTGTGTCCCGCTGTGCCCCCAGCTGTGTCCCGCTGTGTCCTGCTGTGTCCTCCCTGTGTCCAAAGCTGTGTACCCCACTGTGTCCCACTGTGTCCCGGCTGTATCGATGCTAGGTCCCGCTGTGTCCCGCTGTGTCATCCCTGTGTCCCCCGCTGTGTCCCGCTGTGTCCCCGGCTGTGTCTCTGCTGTGTCCCCGCTGTGTCCCGCTTTGTCCCACTGTGTACAGCTGTGTCCCCCGCTGAGTCCCGCTGTGTCCCCAATGTGTCCCAATGTGTCCTCGCTCTGTCCTCCGCTGTGTCGCGCTGTGTCCCCCGCTGTGTCCCACCGTGTCCCCGCAGGGTCACTGCTGTTTCCCGCTGTGTCCCGCTGTGTTCCGTGGTGTCCCTCTTTGTCCCCCATTGCGTCCCCCACTGAGTCCCCGCTGTGTCACTGCTGTGTCCCGCTGTGTCCTCGCTGTGTCCCCCGCTGTCTCCTTCTCTGTTCCCCGCTCTGTCGCGCTGTGTCCCGCTGTGTCCCCTGCTGTGTCCCGCAGTGTCTCGGTGTGCCCCCACTCTCTCCCGTTGTGTCCACAGCTGGGTACCACGCTGTGTAACACTGTTTCCCCGGTGTATCGACGCTGTGTCCTGCTGTGTCCCGCTGGGTCCTCGCTGTGTTTGCCGCTGTGTCCCGCTGTGTCCCCAGCTGTGTCCCCCACTGTGTCCCGCTGTGTCCTCGATGGGTCCCCCGCTTTGTCCCGCTGTGTCCCCCGCTGTGTTCCGCTGTGTCCCGCTATGTCCCGCTCGGTCCCTGCTGTGTCCCGCTCTGTCCCGCTGTGTCCCATCTGTGTGCCCGCTGTGTCCCGCTGTGTACTCTGTTGTGTCCAGCTGTGTCACCGCTGTGTCTCGCTTTGGCCCCTCTCTGTCTCCGCTGTCCCCCGCTGTGTCCCCCGCTGTGTCCCGCTGTGTCCCGCTGTGTCCACT
>NW_012301510.1:0-3338 GCF_000151885.1 Dipodomys ordii | reverse complement strand
AGGGACACCACGGGACACAGTGTGACAAAGTGGGACACAGCGGGACACTGCGGGGACACAGCAGGACAAAGCAGGGGACACAGCGGGACACAGCGGGCACACAGCGGGGACACAGCGGGACACAGCGGGGACAGAGCGGGACACAGTCGGACACAGCGGGACACAGCGGGGGACACAGCGGGAGACAAAGTGGGACACCACGGAACACAGCGGGACACAGCAGGAAAGAGCAGTGACACTGCGGGGACACAGTGGAACACAGCGGGGGACACAGCGGGACACAGAGGGGGACAGAGCGGGACACAGTGGGGGACACAGCCGGACACAGCAGGGGAAACAGTGGGGGACACAGCGGGACACAGCGTGACACAGCGAGGACACAGCGGGGCAGAGCGGGACACTGCAGGGCACAGGGGGGACACAGCGGGACACAGCGGGGGACAAAGCGAGGACACAGCGGAACACAGAGTGGGACACAGTGAGGACACAACGGGACACAGCGGGACACAGCGGGACACAGCCGGGTCCCAGCAGTGGACACAGCGGGACACAGCGGTGGACACAGCGGGACAGAGAGGGAGACACATGGAGGACTCAGCGGGACAAAGCAGGGACACAGCGGCGACTCACCGGGGGACACAGCGGGGGACAAATCGGGACACCACAGAACACAGTGGGAAACAGCGGGACACAGCGGGGAAACTGCGGGGACACAGGGGGACAAAGCATGGGACACATAGGGACACAGCGGGGGACACAGTGGGGGACACAGCGGGACACAGCGGGGAACACAGCGAGGACACAGCCATACCCAGCGGTACACAGCGTCGATACAGCGGGCACACAGCGTTACACAGCGTGGTACACAGCTGTGAACACAACGGGCCACAGTGGGGGCACAGCGAGACACAGCGGGGCACAGCGAGGACACAGCAGGACACAGCGCTGACACTGCGGGGGACACAGCAGGGGACACAGCGGGGGACACAACCAGACACAGCGGGACACAGCGGGGGACACAGGGGGGACACAGCGGGACCCAGCGCGGGACACAGCGAGGACACATTGGGACACAAATGGGACACAGCGGGACTCAGCGGGGGACACAGCAGTACACAGCGGGACACAGCGGGACACAGTGGGGGACACAGAGGAGTAAACAGCGGGACACTGCGGGGAACACAGCGAGGATACAGCGGGACCAAGTGGGACACAGCGTCGATACAGCGGGGACACAGCGGGACACAGCGGGGGACACAGCGGGACACAGCGGGACACAGCGGGACTCAGCTTGGGACACAGCGGGAACACAGCAGGACACAGCCGGGGACACAGAGAGGACACAGCGGGACACAGCGGGACACAGCGTGGGACAAAGCGGGAGATAGAAGGGGACACAGCGAGGGCACAGCGGGACACAGCAGCGACACATAGAGGACTCAGCGGGGGACACAGTGGGGAACAGAGCGGGACACAGCGGGACCCAGCGGGGACAAAAGCGTGAGACACAGCGGTGGACAGAGCGGGAGACAGAGGCGGACACAGCGAGGACACAGCGGGACACAGCGGGGACAAAAAGGTGGCTCAGGGGGGGCCACAGCGGGGGACAAAGCGGGACACCACGGAACACAGCGGGACACAGCGTGAAACAGCGGTGAACCTGTGGGGACACAGCGGGACACAGCGGTGGACACAGCGGGACACAGCGTGGACACAGCGGGGACACAGCGGGACCCAGCAGGACACAGCGGGACACAGCAGGACACAGCGGGGGACACAGCAGGACACAGCGGGGGACACAGCGGGACACAGTGGGGACACAGAGGGGACTCAGCTGGGGACATAGCGGGGGACAAAGCGGGACACCACAGGACACAGTGGGACACAGCAGGACACAGCGGGGACACTGCGGGGACACAGCGGGACAAAGCAGGGGACCCAGCGGGACCCAGCGGGACACAGCAGGACCCAGCGGGGAAACAGCGGGGACACAGTGGGACACAGCGAGGACACAGCGGGACACAGCGGGACACTGCGGGGCACAGCGGGGGACAGAGCCGGACACAGCGGGGGACACAGCTGGACACAGAAGGGTACACAGCGGGGCACAGCGGACACACACGGGGACAGAGCTGGACACAGAGGGACACAGAGGGGACAGAGCGTGACACAGCAGGACACAGCGGGACACAACAGGGGACTCAGCGGGACACAGCGGGGGACACAGGGAGGATACAGCTGGACACTGAGGGAGACAGAGCAAGGACACAGCCGGACACAGCGAAACACAGCGTGACACAGTGGGGACACAGCAGAGGACACAGCGGGACACAGAGGGGGACACAGAGGGACACAGCGGGGTACACAGCAGGAACAAAGCGGGACACAGCGGGGGACACAGTGAGGACAAAGCGGGACACAGCGGTGACAAGCGGGACACAGCTGGGGACACTGTGGGACACAGCGGGACACAGCTGGGACACAGCAAGGACACAGCAGGGGACACAGCGGGACACAGCCGGACACAGCCGGGGACAAAGCGGGTCACAGCGAGAGACACAGCGGGGGACACAGCGGGACACAGTGGGGAACGAAGAGAGGACACAGCGGGACCCAGCGGGACACAACGTCGATAGAGCGGGGACACAGTGGGACACAGCGGTGACACAACGGGATTCAGCAGGGCACACTGCGGGACAGAGAGGGACCCAGCGGGAACACAGCAAGGACACAGCGGGGGACACAGCGGGACACAGCGGGACACAGTGGGGGACACAGCAAGGGACACAGCGGGGGACACAGCAGGACACAGTGGGGAACACAGAGAGAGACACAGCAGGACCCAGCGGGACACAGCATCGATACAGCAGAGACACAGCGGGACACAGCGGGGTACACAGCTGTTGACACAACGGGATACAGTGGGGGACACAGCGGGACACAGTGGGACACAGCGGGGCACAGCAGGGAAAAAACGGGAGACAGAGTGGGGAACAGAGCAGGACACAGCGGGGGACACAGAGAGGACACAGTGGGGACACAGCGAGACTCAGCCGGGGACACAGCGGGGGACAAAGCGGCACACCACGGGACACAGTGGGACACAGCGTGACACAACGTGGTCACTGCGAGACACAGTGGGGGACAAAGCGGGACACAGCGGGACACAGGGGGGAAGCAGCGGGACACAGCGGGACACAGCGGGACACGGCGGGGGACACAGCGGGACACAGAGGGGGACACAGCGAGGACACAGCAGACCCACCGGGACCCAGCGAGGGACACAGCGAGGACACAGCATGACACAGAGGGGGACACAGCGAGGACACAGCGGGGGA
>NW_012301509.1:0-3338 GCF_000151885.1 Dipodomys ordii | reverse complement strand
GCGGAAGAAAGAGAAGAAGAAGAAGAAGAAGAAGAAGAAGAAGAAGAAGAAGAAGAAGAAGAAGAAGAAGAAGAAGAAGAAGAAGAAGAAGAAGAAGAAGAAGAAGAAGAAGAAGAAGAAGAAGAAGAAGAAGAAGGAGAAGAAGGAGAAGGAGAAGAAGAAGAAGAAGATGAAGATGAAGAAGAAGAAGAAGAAGAAGAAGAAGAAGAAGAAGAAGAAGAAGAAGAAGAAGAAGAAGAAGAAGAAGAAGAAGGAGAAGGAGAAGGAGAAGCATAAGGAGAAGAAGTAGAAGCAGAAGAAGCATAAGCAGGAGAAGCAGAAGCAGTAGAAAAAGAATAAGCATAAGAAGAAGAATCAGAGGGAGAAGCAGAAGAAGGAGAAGGAACAGCAGATAGAGAATTAGAAGGAGAATCAGAAGGAGAATCAGAAGAAGGAGTAGCAGAAGCAGAAGAAGCAGCAGAAGGAGAAGCAGAAGCAGAAAAAGATGCAGAACGAGAAGCAGGAGAAGCAGAAGAAGCAGAAGCAGAAGGAGAAGCAGAAGTAGGAGAAGGAGAAGGAGAAGGAAGTGCAGCAGAAGCAATAGGAGAAGCAGAAGGAGAAGCAGAAGCAGAATGAGAAGCAGAAAGAGAAACAGTAGAAGCAGAAGAAGCAGGAAAAGCAGAAGCAGAAGAAAGAGAAGAAGAAGAAGACGAAAAAGAAGAAGAAGAGGAAGAAGAAAAGAAGCAGCAGCATAAGGAGAAGCATAAGAAGAAGCGGTAGAAGCAGAAGCAGGAGAAGCAGAAGCAGAAGAAAAAGAATAAGCAAAAGAATCAAAAGCAGTGGGAGAAGCAGAAGTAGGAGAAGGAGAAGGAGCAGCAGAAGGAGAAGCAGAAGCAGAAAGAGAAGCAGAAACAGAAGGAGAACAAGAAGGAGAAGCAGGAGAATCAGAAGAACAGAAGTAGAAGCAGAAAAAGGAGAAGAAGGAGAAGCAGAAGTAGAATCAGAAGAAACAGAAGAAGAAGAAGCAGAAGAAACAGTAGCAAAAGAAACAGAAGAAGGAGAAGAGCAGAAGCAGAAGCAGAAGCGAAGGAGAAGCAGAAAGAGAAGCAGGAGAAGCAGAAGAAGCAGGAGAAGCAGAAGCAGAAGAAACAGGAGAAGCCGAAAAAGCAGAAGCAAAATCAGAAGCAGTAGGAGAAGTAGAAGCAGAAGGAGAAGCAGAAGAAGGAGAAGGAGAAGGAGAAGAAGAAAGAGAATCAGAACGAGAAGCAGGAGAAGCAGAAGCAGGAGAAGCAGAAGCAGAAGAAACAGAAGAAGGAGAAGAAGCAGAAACAGAAGGAGAAGCAGAAACAGAAGGAGAAGCCGAAAGAGAAAGAGGGGAAGCAGAAGAAGCAGAAGCAGGAGAAGCAGAAGCATAAGAATCCGAAGAAGCAGAAGCAGAACCTGAAGCAGAAGGAGAAGCAGGAGAAGCAGAAGAAGCAGAATATGGAGAAGCAGAATCAGAAAGAGAAGCAGAGGCGGAGGAGAAGCAGAAATAGAAGCAGGAGAAGCAGAAGAAGCAGGAGAAGCAGAAGCAGAAGAAACAGGAGAAGCCAAAGAAGCAGAAGCAGAATCTGAAGCAGAAGGAGAAACAGAAGAAGCACAATCTGAAGCAGAAGCAGAAGAAACAGAAATAGTAAAATAAGCAGAAGCAGAAGCACCAGGAAAAGCAGAAGACAAGAAGGATAAGGCGAAAGAGAAGGATTAGGAGTAGGAGAAGCAAAAGGATAAGCTGAAGCAGAAAGAGACGCAGAAGGAAAAGCAGCACGAGAAGTAGGAGAAGCAGGAGAAGCAGAAGCAAGAGAAGCAGAATAAACAGAAGACGCAGAAGCAGAATGAGCAGCAGAAGGAGAAATTGAAGCAGAAGCAGAAGGAGAAGCAGAAGCAGAAGGAGGAGCAGAAGAAGGAGAAGGAGAAGCAGAAAGAGAAGCAGAAAGAGAAGCAGAACGAGAAGCAGGAGAAGCAGAAGTTGGAGAAGCAGAAGCAGAAGAAACAGAAGGAGAAGAAGCAGAAGCAGAAGGAGAAGCAGAAACAGAAGGAAAAGCAGAAAGAGAAGCAGAAGAAGCAGCAGCAGGAGAAGCAGAAGCAGAAGAAGCCGAAGAAGCAGAAGCAGAATCTGAAGCAGTAGGAGAAGCAGGAGAAGCAGAAGAAGCAGAATCTGGAGAAGCAGAAGGAGAAGCAGAAGCAGAAAGAGAAGCAAAAGCAGAAGGAGAAGCAGAAGGATAAGCAGAAGAAACAGAAGAAGCAGAGGCAGTAGAAGAAGAAGCAGAAGATGCAGAAGCAGAAGGAGAAGCAGAAGGAAAAGCAGAAGAAAGAGAAGGAGAAGGAGAAACAGAAGGAGAAGCAGAAAGAGAAGCAGAAGAAGGAGCAGGAGAAAGAAAACAGCAGGAGAAGCAGAAAGAGCAGCAGAAGGAGAAGCAGGAGATGCAGAAACAGGAGAAGCAGAAGCAGAAGAATCAGGAGAAGGACAAGAAGCACAAGCAGAAGGAGAAGCAGAAACAGAAGGAGAAGCAGAAAGAGAAGGAGGGGAAGCAGAAGAAGCAGAAGCAGGAGAAGCAGAAGCATAAGAATCCGAAGAAGTTGAAGCAGAAACTGAAGAAGAAGGAGAAGCAGGTGAAGCAGAAGAAGCAGAAGCAGAAGGATAAGTAGATGTAGGAGAAGGAGAAGGAAGAGCCGCAGAAGCAATAGGATTAGTATAAGGAGAAGCAGAAGCTGAATGATAAGCAGAAAGAGAAGCAGTAGTAGCAGAAGAAGCAGGAGAAGCAGAAGCAGAAGAAGGAGAATAAGAAGAAGAAGAAGAAGAAGAAGAAGAAGAAGAAGAAGAAGAAGAAGAAGAAGAAGAAGAAGAAGAAGAAGAAGAAGAAGAAGAAGAAGAAGAAGAAGAAGAAGAAGAAGAAGAAGAAGAAGAAGAAGAAGAAGAAAAAGAAGAAGAAGGAGAAGGAGAAGCAGTAGAAGCAGAAGAAGCAGATGCAGGAGAAGCAGAAGCAGAAGAAAAAGAATAAGCAAAAGAAGCAGAAGCAGAAGCACTGGGAGAAGCAGAAGAAGGAGAAGGAGAAGGAGCAGCAGAAGGAGAAGCAGAAGCAGAAAGAGAAGCAGAAACAGAAGGAGAACAAGAAGGAGAAGCAGGAGAATCAGAAGAAGCAGAAGAGGAAGCAGAAAGAGAAGAAGGAGAAGCAGAAGTAGAATCAGATGAAACAGAAGAAGAAGCAGAAGAAACAGAAGCAAAAGAAACAGAAGAAGAAGAAGAGCAGAAGCAGAAGCAGAAGGAGAAGCAGAAGCGAAGGAGAAGCAGAAAGAGAAGCAGGAGAAGCAGAAGCAGGAGA
>NW_012301508.1:0-3338 GCF_000151885.1 Dipodomys ordii | reverse complement strand
ATGAAGATGAAGGATGAAGAAGAAGAAGGATGAAGGAGAAGAAGTATGGAGGAAGAAGAATTAGGGAGAAGGATAGGAATAAGAAGAAGAAGGAGCAAAAGGAGAAGGAGAAGCAGGAGAAGCAGAAGCAGAAGAAGGAGAAGCAGAAGGAGAAGCAGAAGGAGAAGCAGGAGAAGCAGAAGAAGCAGAAAGCAGGAGAAGCAGAAGAAGTAGAAGTAGAAGCAGAAAGAGAAGGAGAAGAAGGAGAAGCAGAAGTAGAATCAGAAGAAACAGAAGAAGAAGAAGCAGAAGAAACAGAAGCAAAAGAAACAGAAGAAGGATAAGAGCAGAAGCAGAAGCAGAAGGAGGAGCAGAAGCAGAAGGAGGAGCAGAAGCAGAAGGAGAAGCAGAAAGAGAAGCAGGAAAAGCAGAAGAAGCAGAAGCAGGAGAAGCAGAAGCAGAAGAAACAGGAGAAGGACAAGAAGCAGAAGCAGAAGGAGAAGCAGAAACAGAAGGAGAAGCAGAAAGAGAAGGAGGGGAAGCAGAAGAAGCAGAAGCAGGAGAACCAGAAGCATAAGAATCCGAAGAAGCAGAAGCAGAACCTGAAGCAGAAGGAGAAGCAGGAGAAGCAGAAGAAGCAGTATCTGGAGAAGCAGAATGGGAAGCTGAAGGAGAAGCAGAAGCAGAAAGAGAATCAAAAGGAGAAAGAGAAGCGGAAGAAACAGAAGAAGCAGAAGCAGTAGCAGTTGCAGCAGAAGCAGAAGGAGAAGCAAAAGTAAAAGTAGAAGAACGAGAAGGAGAAACAGAAGGAGAAGCAGAAGGAGAAGCAGAAGAAGCAGAAGGAGAAGCAGAAGGATAAACAGAAGCAGAAGAAGCAGCAGAAGGAGAAGCAGAAGCAGAAGGAGAAGAAGATGTAGAAGGAGAAGCAGGAGAAGTAGAAGAAGTAGAAGCAGAAGGAGAAGGAGAAGTAGGAGAAGGAGTAGGAAGAGCTACAGAAGCAATAGGAGAAGCAGAAGGAGAAGTAGAAGCAGAATGAGAAGCAGAAAGAGAAGGAGTAGAACCAGAAGAAGCAGGAAAAGCAAAAGCAGAAGAAAGAGAAGAAGAAGAAGAAGAACAAGAAGAAGAAGAAGAAGAAGAAGAAGAAGAAGAAGAAGAAGAAGAAGAAGAAGAAGAAGAAGAAGAAGAAGAAGAAGAAGAAGAAAAAGAAGAAGAAGGAGAAGCATAAGGAGAAGCATAAAGAGAAGCAGAGGAAGCAGAAGCAGGAGAAGCAGAAGCAGTAGAAAAAGAATAAGCATAAGAAGCAGAATCAGAGGAAGAAGGAGAAGGAGCAGCAGAAGGAGAATCAGAAGGAGAAGCAGAAGAAGGAGAAGCAGAAGCAGAAGAAGCAGCAGAAGGAGAAACAGAAGCAGAAGAAGATGCAGAAGGAGAAGCAGGAGAAGCAGAAGAAGCAGAAGCAGAAGGAGAAGCAGAAGTAGGAGAAGGAGAAGGAGAAGGAAGAGCAGCAGAAGCAATAGGAGAAGCAGAAGGAGAAACAGAAGCAGAATGAGAAGCAGAAAGAGAAGCAGTAGAAGCAGAAGAAGCAGGAAAAGCAGAAGCAGAAGAAAGAGAAGAAGAAGAAGTAGACCAAGAAGAAGAAGAAGAAGAAGAAGCATAAGGAGAAGCATAAGGAGAAGCATTAGAAGCAGAAGAAGCAGAAGCAGGAGAAGCAGAAGCAGAAGAAAAAGGATAAGCAAAAGAAGCAGAAGCAGTGGGAGAAGCAGAAGAAGGAAAAGGAGAAGGAGCAGCAGAAGGAGAAGCAGAAGCAGAAAGAGAAGCAGAAACAGAAGGAGAATAAGAAGGAGAAGCAGGAGAATCAGAAGAAGCTGAAGTAGGAGCAGAAAGAGGAGAAGACGAGAAGCAGAAGTAGAATCAGAAGAAACAGAAGAAGAAGTAGCAGAAGAAACACAAGCAAAAGAACAAGACGAAGGAGAAGAGCAGAAGCAGAAGCAGAAGGAGAAGCAGAAGCAGAAGGAGAAGCAGAAAGAGAAGCAGGAGAAGCAGAAGGAGCAGGAGAAGCAGAAGCAGAAGAAACAGGAGAAGCCGAAGAAGCAGAATCTGAAGCAGGAGAAACAGAAGAAGCACAATCTGAAGCAGAAGCAGAAGAAACAGAAATAGTAGAACAAGCAGAAGCAGAAGCAGCTGGAGAAGGAGAAGAAGAAGACGGAGAAGGCGAAAGAGAAGGATTAGGAGTAGGAGAAGCAAAAGGATAATCAGAAGCAGAAAGAGACGCAGAAGGAGAAGCAGCACGAGAAGTAGGAGAAGCAGAAGCAGGAGAAGCAGAAGAAAGAGAAGACGCAGAAGCAGAATGAGAAGCAGAAGGAGAAATTGAAGCAGAAGCAGAAGGAGAAGCAGAAGCAGAAGGAGAAGCAGAAGAAGGAGAAGGAGAAGCAGAAAGGGAAGCAGAACGAGAAGCAGGAGAAGCATTAGCAGGAGAAGCAGAAGCAGAAGAAACAGAAGAAGGAGAAGAAGCAGAAGCAGAAGGAGAAGCAGAAACAGAAGGAAAAGCAGAAAGAGAAGCAGGAGAAGCAGAAGAAGCAGCAGCAGGAGATGCAGAAGCAGAAGAAGCCGAAGAAGCTGAAGCAGAATCTGAAGCAGAAGGAGAAGCAGGAGAAGCAGAAGAAGCAGAATCTGGAGAAGCAGAAGGAGAAGCAGAAGCAGAAAGAGAAGCAAAAGCAGAAGGAGAAGCAGAAGGAGAAGCAGAAGAAACAGAAGAAGGGGAAGCAGAAGATGCAGAAGCAGGAGAAGCAGAATCATAAGAATCCGAAGAAGCAGAAGCAGAACCTGAAGCAGAAGGAGAAGCAGGGGAAGCAGAAGAAGCAGAATATGGAGAAGCAGAATGAGAAGCTGAAGGAGAAGCAGAAGCGGAAAGAGAATCAAAAGCAGAAGGAGGAGCAGAAGAAACAGAAGAAGCAGTAGCAGTTGCAGCAGAAGGAGAAGCAGAAGGAAAAGCAGAAGAACGAGAACAAGAAGGAGAAACAGAAGCAGAAGCAGAAGGAGAATCAGAAGGAGAAGCAGAAAAAGCAGAAGGAGAAGCAGAAACAGAAGAATAAGCATAAGGACAAGCACAAGCAGAAGGAGATGCAGAAGGAGAAGCAGGAGAAGCAGAAGAAGCAGAAGAAGAAGAAGAAGTAGAAGTAGGAGAAAGAGAAGGAAGAGCAGCAGAAGCAATAGGAGAAGCAGAAGCAGAAGCAGAATGAGTAGCAGAAAGAGAAACAGTAGAACCAGAAGAAGCAGGAAAAGCAGAAGCAGAAGAAAGAGAAGAAGAAGAAGAAGAAGAAGAAGAAGAAGAAGAAGAAGAAGAAGAAGAAGAAGAAGAAGAA
>NW_012301507.1:0-3338 GCF_000151885.1 Dipodomys ordii | reverse complement strand
GAAGCAGGAGAAGCAGAAGCAGAAGAAAAGGATAAGCATAGAAGCAGAATCAGAGGGAGAAGCAGAAGAAGGACAAGGAGCAGCAGAAGGAGAAGCAGAAGGAGAATCAGAAGGAGAAGCAGAAGAAGGAGAAGCAGAAGCAGAAGAAGAAGAAGAAGAAGAAGAAGAAGAAGAAGAAGAAGAAGAAGAAGAAGAAGAAGAAGAAGATGCAGAAGGAGAAGCAGGAGAAGCAGAAGAAGCAGAAGCAGAAGGAGAAGCAGAAGTAGGAGAAGGAGAAGGAAGGGCAGCAGAATCAATAGGAGAAGCAGAAGGAGAAGGAGAAGCAGAATGAGAAGCAGAAAGAGAAGCAGTAGATGCAGAAGAAGCAGGAAAAGCATAAGCAGAAGGAAGAGAAGAAGAAGACGAAGAAGAAGAAGAAGAAGAAGAAGAAGAAGAAGAAGAAGAAGCATAAGGAGAAGCATAAGGAGAAGCAGTAGAAGCAGAAGAAGCAGAAGCAGGAGAAGCAGAAGCAGAAGAAAAAGAATAAGCAAAAGAAGCAGAAGCAGAAGCACTGGGAGAAGCAGAAGAAGGAGAAGGAGAAGGAGCAGCAGAAGGAGAAGCAGAAGCAGAAAGAGAAGCAGAAACAGAAGGAGAACAAGAAGGAGAAGCAGGAGAATCAAAAGAACCAGAAGAGGAAGCAGAAAGAGGAGAAGAAGGAGAAGCAGAAATAGAATCAGAAGAAACAGAAGAAGAAGCAGAAGAAACAGAAGCAAATGAAACAGAAGAAGGAGAAGAGCAGAAGCAGAAGGAGAAGCAGAAGCGAAGGAGAAGCAGAAAGAGAAGCAGGAGAAGCAGAATGAAGCAGGAGAAGCATAAGCAGAAGAAACAGGAGAAGCCGAGAAATCAGAATCAGAATCTGAAGCAGAAGGAGAAACAGAAAAAGCACAATCTGAAGAAGAAGCTGAAGAAACAGAAATAGTAGAACAAGCAGAAGCAGAAGCACCAGGAGAAGCATATGGAGAAGAAGGATAAGGCGAAAGATAAGGATTAGGAGTAGGAGAAGCAAAAGGATAAGCAGAAGCAGAAAGAGACGCAGAAGGAGAAGCAGCACGAGAAGTAGGAGAAGCAGGAGAAGCAGAAACAAGAGAAGCAGAAGAAACAGAAGACGCAGAAGCAGAATGAGAAGCAGAAGGAGAAATTGAAGCAGAAGGAGAAGGAGAAGCAGAAGGAGAAGCAGAAGAAGGAGAAGGAGAAGCAGAAAGAGAAGCAGAAAGAGAAGCACAACGAGAAGCAGGAGAAGCAGAAGCAGGAGAAGCAGAAGCAGAGGAAACATAAGAAGGAGAAGAAGCAGAAGCAGAAGGACAATCAGAAACAGAAGGAAAAGCAGAAATAGAAGCAGGAGCAGCAGAAGAAGCAGCAGCAGGAGAAGCAGAAGCAGAAGAAGCCGAAGAAACAGCAGCAGAACCTGAAGCATAAGGAGATACAGGAGAAGCAGAAAAAGCAGAATCTGGAGAAGCAGAAGGCGAAGCAGAAGCAGAAAGAGAAGCAAAAGCAGAAGGAGAAGCATAAGGAGAAGCAGAAGAAACAGAAGAAGCAGAGGCAGTAGCAGAAGATGTAGAAGCAAAAGGAGAAGCAGAAGGACAAGCAGAAGAACGAGAAGGAGAAGGAGAAGCAGAAGGAGAAGCAGAGAGACAAGCAGAAGAACGAGTAGGAGAAGGAAAAGCAGCAGGAGAAGCAGAAAGAGAAGCCGAAGGAGAAGCAGGAGATGCAGAAACAGGAGAAGCAGAAGCAGAAGAAACAGGAGAAGGACAAGAAGCAGAAGGAGAAGCAGAAACAGAAGGAGAAGCAGAAAGAGAAGGAGGGGAAGCAGAAGAAGCTGAAGCAGGAGAAGCAGAAGCATAAGAATCCGAAGAAGTAGAAGGAGAACCTGAAGCAGAAGGAGAAGCAGGAGAAGAAGAAGAAGCAGAATCTGGAGAAGCAGAAGGAGAAGCAGAAGCAGAAAGAGAATCAAAAGCAGAAGGAGAAGCAGAAGAAACAGAAGAAGTAGAAGCAGTAGCAGTTGTAGCAGAAGCAGAACGAGAAGCAGAAGGAAAAGCAGAAGAACAAGAAGGAGAAGGGAAACAGAAGGAGAAGCAGTAGGAGAATAAGAAGGAGAAGCAGAAGAAGGAGAAGGAGAAGCAGAAGAAGATGCAGAAGGAGAAGCAGAAGAAGCAGAATCAGAACGAGAAGCAGGAAAAGCAGAAGAAGCAGAAGCAAAAGGAGAAGCAAAAGAAGGAGAAGGAGAAGCAGAGGCAGAAGAAGAAGCATAAGGAGAAGCACAAGCAGAAGGAGATGCAGAAGGAGAAGCAGGAGAAACAGAAGAAGCAGAAGATGAAGGAGAAGCAGAAGTAGGAGAAGGAGAAGGAGGAGAAGCAGAAGCAGAAGGAGAAGCAGAAGCAGAATGAGAAGCAGAAAGAGAAGCAGGAGAAGCACAAGAAGCAGAAGCAGGAGAAGCCGAAAGAGAAGCAGAAGAAGCAGAATCAGAAGCAGAAGTAGAAGCAGAAGCAGAAGGAGAAGCAGCAGAAGAAGTAGAACCAGAAATTCAGGCAGGAGAAACAGAAGAAGCAGAAGCAGAAGGAGAAGCAAAAAGAGAAGCAGTAGGAGAAGTAGAAGAAGCAGCAGAAGGAGAAGCAGCAGAAGAAGCAGTAAAGCAAGCAGGAGAAGCAGAAGCAGAAAGAGAAGTAGAAACAGAAGAGCAGAAACAGAAGAGAGCAGTAGAAGCACAAGAAGCAGAGCAGGAGAAGCAGAAGCAGAAGATAAAGAAGAAGCATAAGAAGCAGAAGCAGAGGGAGAAACAGAAGAAGGAGAAAGAGCAGCAGAAGGTGAAGCAGAAGGAGATGCAGAAGCAGAAAGAGAAGCAGATACAGAAGGAGAAGAAGAAGGAAAAGTTGAAGAATCAGAAGAAGCAGAAGCAGATACAGAAGGAGAAGAAGGAGAAGGAGAAGCAGAAGGAGAAGGACAAGCAGGAGAAGCAGAAGAAGCACAAGCAGGAGAAGCACAAGAAGAAGAAGAAGAAACAGAAGAAAGTGAAGGAGCAGAAGGAGAAGCAGAAGCAGAAGGAGAAGCAGAAAGAGAAGCAGAAGAAGCAGTAGCAGGAGAAGCAGAAGCAGAAGAAACAGAAGAAGCCCAAGAAGCAGAAGGAGAACCTGAAGCAGAAGGAGAAGCAGAAGCAGCAGAAGCTGGAAAAGTAGAAGCAGAAGAAACAGAACAAGCAGAAGAAGCAGAAGAAGAACGAGAAGCAGAAGAAGAAGAAGGAGAAAGAGAAGGATTAGGAGTAGGAGAAACAGAAGGATAAGCAGAAGTAGAAAGAGAAGGAGAAT
>NW_012301506.1:0-3339 GCF_000151885.1 Dipodomys ordii | reverse complement strand
GGTGTCCCTCTTTGTCTCCCGCTGTGTCCCCTGCTGTGTCCCGCTGTGTCCGACTGTGTCCCGCTCTGTCCCCGCTGTGTCCCGCTGTGTCCCCGCTGTGTGCCCGCTGTGTCCCGCTGTGTCCCCCGCTTTGTCCTGCTGTGTCCCCGCAGTGTCCTGCTGTCTCCCACTGTGTCACACTGTGTCCCGTGGTGTCCCTCTTTGTCCCCTGCTGTGTCCCCCGCTGAGTCCCGTCTTTGTGGCCGCTGTGTCCTGCTGTGTCCTCGCTGTGTCCCCCGCTGTCTCCCGCTTTGTCCCCCGCTGTTTCCCCGCTGTGTCACGCTATGTCTCGCTGTTTCCCCTGCTGTGTCCCGCTGTGTCCCCGCTATGTCCCCAGCTGTGTCCCGCTGTGTCCCGCTATGTACCCTGCTGTGTCCCGCTATGTTCCCGCAGTGTCCCGCTTTGTCCCGCTGTGTCCTCGCTGTGTCCCCCGCTGTGTCCCGTTGTGTCCCCAGCTGTGTACCTCGCTGTGTCCCGCTGTGTCCACGCTGTATCGACGCTGGGTCCAACTGGGTCCCGCTGTGTCCTCCCTGTGTCCCCAGTTATGTCCCGCCGTGTCTGCCACTGTGTCCCGCTGTGTCTACTGCTTTGTCCCCGCTGTGTCCCGCTGTGTCCCGCTGTGTCCTCGCTGTGTCCCCTGCTGTCTCCCGCTTTGTCCCCCGCTTTGTTCTGCTGTGTCACGCTGTGTCCTCCCTGTGTCCCCCGCTGTGTCCTCGCTCTGTCCCCCGCTGTGTACCGCTGTGTCCTTCCTGTGTCCCCCGCTGTGTCCCGCTGTGTCCCGCTGTGTCCCTCGCTATGTCCCGCTGTGTCCCCAGCTGTGTCCCGCTCTGTCCTTGCTGTGTCCCCCACTGTGTGCCACTGTGTCCTTGCTGTGTCCCCTGCTGTGTCGCACTGTGTCCTTTTGTGTCATGCTGTTTCCCCGCTTGTCCCTCTGTGTACCTCGCTGTGTCCAGCTTTGTCCCCGCTGTGTCCCGCTGTGTCCTCACTGGATCCCCGACTGTGTCCCGCTGTGTCCCCCGCTGTGTCCCGCATGTCCGGCTATGTCCTTCTCTGTCCCCGCTGTGTCCCGCTGTGTCCCCGCTGTGTGCCTGTTGTGTCCCGCTGTGTCCCACTGTGTCCCCGCTGTGTTCTGCTGTGTCCCCCGCTCTGTGCCCCGCTGTGTCCTTGCTGTGTCCCTGCTGTGTCCCGATGTGTCCTCACTGGATCCCCCACTGTGTCCCGCTGTGTCCCCCGCTGTGTCCCGCTGTGTCCGGCTATGTCCCTCTCTGTCCCCGCTGTGTCCCGCTGTGTCCCGCTGTGTCCCCGCTGTGTGCCTGCTGTGTCCCACTGTGTCCCACTGTGTCCCCGCTGTGTCCCGCTGTGTCCCGCTGTGTCCCCGCTGTGTGCCCGCTGTGTCCCGCTGTGTACCCCGCTGTGTCCAGCTGTGTCACCGCTTTGTCTCGCTGTGGCCACTCTCTGTCTCCGCTGTCCCCCTCTGTGTGCCCCGCTGTGGCCCGCTGTGTCCCTGCTGTATCGACGCTGGGTCCCGCTGTGTCCCGCTGTGTCCTCCCTTTGTCCAACACTGTGTCCCGCTGTGTCTACTGCTGTGTCCCTGCTGTGTTCCGCTGGGTCCAGCTGGGTCCCTGCTGTATCCACGCTGGGTCCCGCTGGGTCCTGGTCTGTCATCCCTGTGTCCCCCGCTGTGTACCGCTCTGTCCCCCACTGTGTCCCGCTGTGTCCCTGCAGGTTCACCTCTGTTTCCCGCTGTGTCCCTTTGTGTGCCGCTGTGTCCTCGCTGTGTCCCCGCTGTGTCCCGCTGTGTCCCGCTGTGCCCCTGCAGGTTCACCTCTGTTTCCTGCTGTGTCCCGTTGTGTGCCGCTGTGTCCTCGCTGAGTCCCCTACTGTCTCCCTCTCTGTCCCCCGCTGTGTCTCACGCTTTGTCCCCGCTGTGTCCCACTGTGTACCGCTGTGTCCGGCTGTGCCCCCACTGTGTCCCGTCGTGTCCACAGCTGTGTACCACGCTGTGTACCACGCTGTGTAACGCTGTGTCTGCGCTGTGTCGACGCTGTGTCCCGCTGTGTCCCGCTGTGTCCTCGCTGTGTCCCTGCTGTGTCCTGCTGTGTCCTCACTGGGACCACCACTGTGTGTCGCTGTGTCCACCGCTGTGTCCCGCTGTGTCCAGCTGTGTCCCGCTTTGTCCCCGCTGTGTCCCGCTGTGTCCCGCTGTGTCCCCGCTGTGTGCCTGCTGTGTCCTGCTGTGTCTCCCGCTTTTTCCCGCTGTGTCCCACTGTTTCCCCGCTGTGTCCCGCTGTGTCCTGCTGTGTCCCCCGCTGTGTCCCACTTTGTCCCGCTGTATACTGCTGTGTCCCCCGCTGAATCACGCTGTGTCCCAATGTGTCCAAATGTGTCCTCGCTCTGTCCCCCGCTGTGTCCCGCTGTGTCCTCCCTATGTCCCCCACAGTGTCCCGATGTGTCCCGCTGTGTCCCGCGCTGTGTCCCCCGCTATGTCCCGCTGTGTCCCCCGCTGTGTCCCACTGTGTCCCCTGCTGTGTCCCCCTGTGTCCTGCTGTGTCACGCTGTTTCCCCGCTGCGTCCCCGCTGTGTCCCTCTGTGTACCCCGCTGTGTCCAGCTTTGTCCCCGCTGTGTCTCGCTGTGTCCCACGCTCTGTCCCCCACTGTGTCCGTCTCTGTGCCCCTCTGTGTCCCGCTGTCCTCCGCTGTATTCCACTGTGTCACCGCTGTTTCCCGCTGTGTCCCGCTTTGTTCCGTGGTGTTCCTCTTTGTCGCCCACTGTGTCCCCCGCTGAGTCCCCGCTGTGTCACCGCTGTGTCCCGCTGTGTCCTCGCTGTGTCCACGGCTGTCTCCCGCTTTGTCTCCCGCTGTGTCTCATGCTTTGTTTCCGCTGTGTAACACTGTGTCCCGCTGTGTCCCGCTGTGCCCCCACTGTGTCCCGTTGTGTCCACAGCTGTGTACCACGCTGTGTAACACTGTGTGCCCGCTGTATGGACGCTGTGTCCCGCTGGGTCCCGCTGTGTCCTCGCTGTTTTCCCCACTGTGTCCCGCTGTGTCCCCCGCTGTGTCCCGCTGTGTCCTCGCTGTGTCCCCTGCTGTGTCCCGCTGTGTCCCCCGCTGTGTCCCGCTGTGTCCCGCTCTGTCCCTGCTGTGTCCCGCTGTGTCCCCCTGTGTCCCCCGCTGTGTCCAGCTATGTTCCCGCAGTGTCCCCGCTGTGTCCCGCTGTGTCCCTCTGTGTCCCGTGGTGTCCCAGTTTGTCCTTCGCTGTGTCCCCAGGTGAGTCCCCGCTGTGTCCCGCACTGGGTCCCG
>NW_012301505.1:0-3339 GCF_000151885.1 Dipodomys ordii | reverse complement strand
CAGAAGGAGAAACAGAAGAAGCACAATCTTTATTTTTAGAAGCAGAAGAAACAGAAATAGTAGAATAAGCAGTAGCAGAAGCACCAGGACAAGCAGAAGAACAAGAAGGAGAAGGCGAAAGAGAAGGATTAGAAGTAGGAGAAGCAAAAGGATAAGCAGAAGCAGAAGGAGAAGCAGCACGAGAAGTAGGAGAAGCAGGAGAAGCAGAAGCAAGAGAAGCAGAAGAAACAGAAGACGCAGAAGCAGAATGAGAAGCAGAAGGAGGAATTGAAGCAGAAGGAGAAGGAGAAGCAGAAGAAGGAGAAGGAGAAGCAGAAAGAGAAGCAGAAAGAGAAGCAGAAAGAGAAGCACAACGAGAAGCAGAAGCAGGAGAAGCAGAAGCAGAAGAAACATAAGAAGGAGAAGAAGCAGAAGCAGAAGGAGAAGCAGAAACAGAAGGAAAAGCAGAAATAGAAGCAGGAGCAGCAGAAGAAGCAGCAGCAGGAGAAGCAGAAGCAGAAGAAGCCGAAGAAGCAGAAGCAGAACCTGAAGCATAAGGAGATACAGGAGAAGCAGAAGAAGCAGAATCTGGAGAAGCAGAAGGAGAAGCAGAAGCAGAAAGAGAAGAAAAAGCAGAAGGAGAAGCATAAGGAGAAGAGGAGAAACAGAAGAAGCAGAGGCAGTAGCAGAAGATGTAGAAGCAGAAGGAGAAGCAGAAGGAAAAGCTGAAGAACGAGAAGGAGAAGGAGAAGGAGAAACAGAATGAGAAGCAGAAAGAGAAGCAGAAGAAGGAGCAGGAATAGGAAAAGCAGCGGGGGAAGCAGAAAGAGAAGCAGAAGGAGAAGAAGGAGATGCAGAAACAGGAGAAGCAGAAGCAGAAGAAACAGGAGAAGGACAAGAAGCAGAAGCAGAAGGAGAAGCAGAAACAGAAGGAGAAGCAGAAAGAGAAGGAGGGAAAGCAGAAGATGCAGAAGCAGGAGAAGCAGAAGCATAAGAATGCGAAGACGCAGAAGCAGAACCTGAAGCAGAAGGAGAAGCATGAGAAGCAGAAGAAGCAGAATCTGGAGAAGCAGAATGAGAAGCAGAAGGAGAAGCAGAAGCAGAAAGAGAATCAAAAGCAGAAGGAGAAGCAGAAGAAACAGAAGAAGTAGAAGCAGTAGCAGGTGTAGCAGAAGCAGAAGGAAAAGCAGGAAAACAGGAAGGAGAAGGAGAAACAGAAGGAGAATTAGAAGGAGAAGCAGAAAGAGAAGCAGGTAAAGCAGAAAAGGAAGAAGCAGAAGGAGAATCAGAAGCAGAAGGAGAAACAGAAGAAGGAGAAGGGGAAGTAGAAGCAGAAGAAGATGAAGAAGGAGAAGCAGGAGAAGCAGAAGAAGCAGAAGGAGAAGCAGGAGAAGCAGAAGAAGCAGAATCTGGAGAAGCATAAGGAGAACCAGAAGGAGAAGCAGAAGCAGAAAGAGAAGCAAAAGCAGAAGGAGAAGCAGAAGGAGAAGCAGAAGAAACACAAGAAGCAGAATCAGTAGCAGAAGAAGCTGAAGATGCAGAACCAGAAAGAGAAGCAGAAGGAATAGCAGAAGATCGAGAAGGAGAAATAGAAGGAAAAGCAGAAGGAGAAGCAGAAGCAGAAGAAACAAAAAAAGGAGAAGAGCAGAAGCAGAAGCAGACGGAGAAGCAGAAGCAAAAGGAGAAGCAGAAGAAGCAGAAGCTGAAGCAGAAGAAGAAGAAACAGGAAAAGCAGAAGAAGCAGAAGAAGAAGAAGCAGGAGAAGCAGAAGAAGAAGAATAAGGAGAAGGAGAAAGAGAAGGATTAGGAGTAGGAGAAACAGAAGGATAAGCAGAAGCAGAAAGAGAAGGAGAATGAGAAGGAGAAGCAGGAGAAGCAGAAGAAGCAGAAGCAGGAGAAGCAGAAGCAGAATGAAAAGCAGAAGAAGGAGAAATTGAAACAGAAGAAGATGCAGAAGGAGAAGCAGAAGCAGTAGTAGAAGCAGAAGAAGGAGAAGCAGAAGGAGAAGCATAAAGAGAAACAGAAGGAGAAGCAGGAGAAGCAGAAGCAGGGGAAGCAGAATCAGAAGAAATAGAAGAAGGAGAAGAAGCAGAAGCAGAAAGAGAAGCAGAAACAGAAGGAGAAGCAGAAATAGAAGCAGAAGAAGCCGAAGAAGCAAAAGCAGAACCTAAAGCAGAAGGAGAAGCAGGAGAAGCAGAAGAAGCAGAATCTGGAGAAGAAGAAGGAGAACCAGAAGGAGAAGCAGAAGCAGAAAGAGAAGCAAAAGCAGAAGGAGAAGTAGAAGAAACAGAAGAAGCAGAATCAGTAGCAGAAGAAGCTGAAGATGCAGAACCAGAAAGAGAAGCAGAAGGAATAGCAGAAGAACGAGAAGGAGAAACAGAAGGAGAAGCAGAAGGAGACGCAGGAAAAGCAGAAGAAACAGAAGCAGACGGAGAAGATGGAGGAGAAGCCGAAGCAGAAGAAGAAGCAGAAGGAAAAGCACAAGCAGAAGGAGATGCAGAAGGAGAAGCAGGAGATGCAGAAGAAGCAGAAGCAGAAGGAGAAGAAGAAGGAGAAGAATCAGAATCAGAAGAAGAAGAAGCAGAAATTGAAAGAGAAGCCGACGAAGAGAAGCAGAACGAGAAGCAGGAGAAGCAGGAGAAGCACAAGCGGGAGAAGCAGAAGAAGAAGAAACAGAAGAAGGAGAAGGAGCAGAAGCAGAAGGAGAAGCAGAAAGAGAAGCAGGAAAAGCAGAAGAAGCAGAAGCAGGAGAAGCAGAAGGAGAAGAAACAGGAGAAGGACAAGAAGCAGAAGCAGAAGCAGAAGGAGAAGCAGAAACAGAAGGAGAAGCAGAAAGAGAAAGAGGGGAAGCAGAAGAAGCAGAAGCAGGAGAAGCAGAAGCATAAGAATCCGAAGAAGCAGAAGCAGAACCTGAAGCAGAAGGAGAAGCAGAAGAAGCCGAATCTGGAGAAGCAGAATGAGAAGCTGAAGTAGAAACAGAAGCAGAAGCAGAAAGAGAATCAAAAGCAGAAGGAGAAGCAGAAGAAACAGAAGAAGCAGAAGCAGTAGCAGTTGCAGCAGAAGCAGAAGGAGAAGCAGAAGGAAAAGCAGAAGAACGAGAAGGAGAAGGAGAAACAGAAGGAGAAGCAGAAGGAGAATCAGAAGGAGAAGCAGAAGAAGCAGAAGGAGAAGCAGAAGCAGAAGAAACAGCAGAAAGAGAAGCAGAAGAAGATGCAGAACGAGAAGCAGGAGAAGCAGAAGAAGCAGAAGCAGAATGAGAAGTAGAAGAATGGAGATGGAGAAGGAAGAGCAGCAGAAGCAATATGGAGAAGCAGAAAGAGAAGCAGATGCAGAATGAGAAGCAGAAAGAGAAGCAGTAGA
>NW_012301504.1:0-3339 GCF_000151885.1 Dipodomys ordii | reverse complement strand
CCCCCACTGTGTCCCGCTCTGTCCTCCTCTGAGTCCCGCTTTGTCCCCCGCTGTGTCCCACTGTGTCCTTGCAGGAGTCACTGCTGTTTCCTGCTGTGTCCCGCTGTGTCCCGTAGTGTCCCCAGCTGTGTACCCCGCTATGTCCCGCGGTGTCCCCGCTGTATCGACGCTGTGTCCTGCTGGGTCCCTTTGTGTCCCCAGCTGTGTACTCCGCTGTGTCCCGCTGTGTACCCCGCTGTGTCCCGCTATGTTCCCGCAGTGTCCCCGCTGTGTCCCGCTGTGTCCTCGCTGTGTCCCCCGCTGTGTCCCTGCTGTGTCCCTGCTGTGTCCCGCTGTGTCCCGCTGTGTCCCGCTGTGTCCTCGATATGTCCCACGCTGTGTTCCGCTGTGTCCCCCGCTGTGTCCCGATGTGTCCCGCTGTGTCCCCCGCTGTGACCCGCTGTGTCCCGCTGTGTCCCCCACTGTGTCCCCACTGTGTGCCCTCTGTGTCCCGCTGTGTACCCCGCTGTGTCCAGCAGTGTCCCCGCTGTGTCCCGCTTTGTCCCCTCTCTGTCCCCTGCTGTCCCCCACTGTGTCCCCCGCTGTGTTCCCACTGTGTCCCGCTGTGTCGCCCGCTTTGTTCCGCTGGGCCCCTGCAGTGTCCCCGCTGTGTCCTACTGTGTCACACTGTGTCCCGTGTTGTCCTGCTTTGGCCCCCGCTGTGACCTCGCTGTGTTTCTCGCTGTGTCCCGCTGTGTACCCTTCTGTGTCTCCCGCTGTGTCCCGCTGTGTACCCTGCTGTGTCCAGCTGTGTCCTCGCTGTGTCCCCCGCTGTCTCCTGCTTTGTCCCACGCTGTGTCCGGCTGTGACCCGCTGTGTCCTCGCTGTGTCCCCCGCTGTGTCCCGCTGTGTCCCCGCTGTGTCCACTGCTGTGTCCTGCTGTGTACCCCGCTGTGTCCCGCTATGTCCCTGCAGTGTCCCCGCTGTGTCCCGCTGTGTCCCACTGTGTCCCGTGGTGTCCCAGTTTGTCCCCCGCTGTGTCCCCTGGTGAGTCCCTGCTGTGTCCCGCTGTGTCCCCCACTGGTTCCCGCTGTGTCTACTGCTGTGTCCCCGCTGTGTCCCGCTGTGTCCTCGCTGTGTCCCACGCTGTGTTCCGCTGGGTCCTCGCTGTGTCCCAAGATGTGTCCCGTTGTGTCCCCAGCTGTGTCCCCGCTCTGTCCAGCTGTGTTTCCGCTGTGTCCCTGCTGTGTCCCCACTGTGATCTGCTGTATACTGCTGTGTCCCCCGCTGAGTCCCGCTGTGTCCCCGCTGTGTCCCGCTGTGTCCCCCATGTGTCCCGCGCTGTGTCCCACTGTGTCCCGCTGTGTCCCCCACTGTTTCCCCTGCTGTGTCCGGCTGTGTCCCCCGCTGTGTCCCGCTGTGTCCACTGCTGTGTTCCCGCTGTGTCCCACTTTTTCCCCGGCTGTGTCCCGCTGTGTCCTCACTGTGTCCCCCGCTGTGTCCCAATGTGTCCTCTCTGTGTCCCCTGCTGTGTCCCGCTGTGTCCCCGCTTTGTCCCGCTGTGTCCCACTGTGTTCCCACTGTGTCCCGCTGTGTCCTGCTGTGTCCCCGGTGTGCCCGCTGTGTCCCGCTGTGTACCCCGCTGTGTCCAACTGTGTTCCGCTCTGTCCTGCTGTGGCCCTTCTCTGTCTACGCTGTCCCCCGCTGTGTCCCCCACTGTGTCCCGCTGTGTCCCGCTGTGTCCCCCGCTTTATCCTGCTGTGTCACCGCAGTGTCCCCGCTGTGTCCCGCTGTGTCACACTGTGTCCCGTGGTGTCCCACTTTGTCCCCCGCTGTGTCCCCCACTGTGTCCCCCGCAATGT
This sequence comes from Dipodomys ordii, assembly GCF_000151885.1. Classification (NCBI taxonomy): domain Eukaryota; kingdom Metazoa; phylum Chordata; class Mammalia; order Rodentia; family Heteromyidae; genus Dipodomys; species Dipodomys ordii. Next base: position 1,498 of record NW_012301504.1, on the reverse strand, counting down.
CCTCGTTGGGTCCCCCGCTTTGTCCCGCTGTGTCCCCCGCTGTGTCCCGCTGTGTCCGACTGTGTCCCGCTCTGTCCCCACTGTGTCCCTCTGTTTCCCCGCTGTGTGTCCGCTGTGTCCCGCTGTGTACCCCGCTGTGTCCAGCTGTGTCCTTTTGTGTCACGCTGTTTCCCCGCTGTGTCCCTGCTGTGTCCCTCTGTGTACCCCGCTGTGTCCAGCTTTGTCCCCGCTGTGTCTCGCTGTGTCCCACGCTCTGTCCCACACTGTGTCCCGCAGTGTCCCGCGCTGTGTCCCGCTGTGTCCCCCGCTGTGTCCCCCGCTGAGTCCCTGCTGTGTCACCGCTGTGTCCCGCTGTTTCCTCGCTGTGTCCCCTGCTGTCTCCCAATCTGTCCCCCGCTGTGTCTCACGCTTTGTCCCCGCTGTGTCCCACTGTGTCCCGCTGTGTCCGGCTGTGCCCCCACTGTGTCCCGTTGTGTCCACAGTGTGTACCACGCTGCGTAACTCTGTATGCCCGCTGTGTTCTGCTTTGGCCTCACTGTTTTCCCCGCTGAGTCCCCACTGTGTCCCCGCTCTGTCCCGTTGTGTCCCCCGCTGTGTCCTGCTGTGTCCCGCTGTGTCCCGCTGTGTCCTTGCTGTGACCCGCTCTGTCCCCACTGTATCGACGCTGTGTCCCGCTGTGTCCGCGCTGTTTTCCCCCTGTGTCCCGCTGTGTACCCTTCTGTGTCCCCCGCTGTGTCCCGCTGTGTCCCCCGCTGTGACCCGCTGTGTCCCACTGTGTCCCCCACTGTGTCCCTGCTGTCTCCCGGTGTGTCCCACTGTTTCCCGCTGTGTACTGCTGTGTCTCCCGCTGAGTTCCGCTGTGTCACCGCTGTGTCCCAATGTGTCCTCACTGTGTCATGCTCTGTCATGCTCCGTCCCCGCTGTGTCCCGCTGTGTCCTGCTGTGTCCCCACTGTGTGCCCGCTGTGTCCCTCTGTGTACCCCGCTGTGTCCAGCTGTGTCCCCGCTGTGTCCCGCTGTGTCCCCTGTCCCCTCTTGTCCCGCGCTTTGTCCCCCGCTGTGTCCCGCTGTGTCTCGCTGTGTTACACTGTGTCCCGTGTTGTCCCGCTTGGTCCCCCGCTGTGACCTCGCTGTGTTTCCTGCTGTGTCCCTCTGTGTACCACTCTGTGTCCCCAGCTGTGTTCCGCTGTGTACCCCGCTGTGTCCAGCTATGTTCCCGCAGTGTCCCCGCTGTCTCCCGCTGTGTCCTGGCTGTGTCCACCGCTGTGTCCCGTTGTGTCCCCAGCTGTGTACCCCGCTGTGTCCCGCTGTGTCCCCGCTGTATCGACGCTGTGTCCTGCTGGGTCCCGCTGTGTCCTCGCTGTGTTCCCCGTTGTGTCCCGCTGTGTACAGCGCTGTGTCCCCCGCTGTGTCCCTGCTGTGTCCCTGCTGTGTCCCCACTGTGTCCCGCTGTGTCACCCCGCTGTGTCCTCCGCTGTGTCCCTGCTGTGTCCCTGCTG
>NW_012301503.1:0-3339 GCF_000151885.1 Dipodomys ordii | reverse complement strand
GGAGGAGAAGCAGAAGAAGGAGAAGCAGAAGCAGAAGAAGAAGCAGAAGAAGAAGCAGAAGCAGAAGAAGATGCAGAAGGAGAAGCAGGAGAAGCAGAAGAAGCAGAAACAGAAGGAGAAGCAGAAGTAGGAGAAGGAGAAGGAAGGGCAGCAGAATCAATAGGAGAAGCAGAAGGAGAAGCAGAAGCAGAAGAAACAGAAGGAGAAGAAGCAGAAGAAGAAGCAGAAACCGAAGGAAAAGCAGAAAGAGAAGCAGGAGAAGCAGAAGAAGCAGCAGCAGGAGAACCAGAAGCAGAAGAAGCCGAAGAAGCATAAGCAGAACCTGAAGTAGAAGGAGAAGCAGGAGAAGCAGAAGAAGCAGAATCTGGAGAAGCAGAAGGAGAAGCAGAAGCAGAAAGAGAAGGAAAAGCATAAGGAGAAGCAGAAGAAACAGAAGAAGCAGAGGCAGTAGCCGAAGAAGCAGAAGATGCAGAAGCCGAAGGAGAAGCAGAAGGAAAACAGAAGAACGAGAAGGAGAATGAGAAGGAGAAACAGAAGGAGAAGCAGAAAGAGAAGCAGAAGAAGGAGCAGGAGAAGGAAAAGCAGCAGGAGAAGCAGAAAGAGCAGCAGAAGGAGAAGCAGGAGATGCAGAAACAGGAGAAGCAGAAGCAGAAGAAACAGGAGAAGGACAAGAAGCAGAAGCAGAAGAGGAAGCAGAAACAGAAGGAGAAGCAGAAAGAGAAGGAGAGGAAGCAGAAGAAGCAGAAGCAGGAGAAGCAGAAGCATAAGAATCCGAAGAAGCAGAAGCAGAACCTGAAGCAGAAGGAGATGCAGGAGAAGCAGAAGAAGCAGAATCTGGAGAAGCAGACTGAGAAGCAGAAGGAGAAGCAGAAGCAGAAAGAGAATCAAAAGCAGAAGGAGAAGCAGAAGAAACAGAAGTAGAAGCACTAGCAGTTGTAGCAGAAGCAGAAGGAAAAGCAGAAGAACAAGAAGGAGAAGGAGAAAGAGAAGGAGAAGCAGAAAGAGAAGCAGGTAAAGCAGAATAAGAAGAAGCAGAAGGAGAATCAGAAGGAGAAGCAGAAGAAGGAGAAGGAGAAGCAGAAGGAGATGCAGAAGGAGAAGCAGGAGAAGCAGAAGAAGCAGAAGCAGAAGGAGAAGGACAAGCAGAAGAAGCAGAAGCAAAAGGAGAAGCAAAAGAAGGAGAAGGAGAAGCAGAAGCAGAATAAGGACAAGCACATGCAGAAGGAGATGCAGAAGGACAAGCAGGAGAAGCAGAATAAGCAGAATCTGAAGTAGAAGAAAGAGAAAAAGCAGAAGAAGCAGAAGAGGAAGCAGCAGGAGAAGCAGAAGCAGAAGAAGGAGAAGGAGAAAGAGAAGGATTTGGAGTAGAAGAAACAGAAGGATAAGCAGAAGCAGAAAGAGAAGGAGAAGGAGAAGCAGGAGAAGCAGAAGCAGGAGAAGCAGAAGCAGAATGAAAAGCAGAAGAAGGAGAACAGAAGAAGATGCAGAAGGAGAAGCAGAAGCAGAAGCAGAAGGAGAAGCAGAAGAAGGAGGAGAAGGAGAAGCAGAAGGAAAATCATAAAGAGAAACAGAAGGAGAAGAAGGAGAAACAGAAGCGGGAGAAGTAGAAGGAGAAGAAATAGAAGAAGGAGAAGAAGCAGAAGCAGAAGGAGAAGCAGAAACAGAAGGAGATGCAGAAATAGAAGCAGAAGAAGCCGAAGAAGCAGAAGAAGAACCTGAAGCCGAAGGAGAAGCAGAAGAAGCAGAATCTGGAGAAGAAGAAGGAGAACCAGAAGGAAAAGCAGAAGCAGAGAGAGAAGCAAAAGCAGAAGGAGAAGCAGAAGAAACAGAAGAAGCAGAAGCAGTAGCAGAAGAAGCTGAAGATGCAGAAGCAGAAGGAGAAGCAGAAGGAAAAGCAGAACCAGAAGGAGAAGGAGAAACAGAAGGAGAAGCAGAAGGAGAAGCAGGAAAAGGAGAAGAAGCAGTAGCAGACTGAGAAGGAGAAGCAGAAGTAGAAGAAGAAGCATAAGGACAAGCACAAGCAGAAGGAGATGAAGAAGGAGAAGCAGGAGAAGCAGAAGAAGCAGAAACAGAAGGAGTAGAAGAAGAAGAAGAAGAAGAAGAAGCAGAAGCAGAAAGAGAAGCAGACGAAGAGAAGCAGAACGAGAAGCAGGAGAAGCAGAAGAAGAAGAAACAGAAGAAGGAGAAGTAGCAGAAGCAGAAGGAGAAGCAGAAGGAGAAGCAGAAAGTGAAGCAGAAACAGAAGGAGAAGCAGAAAGAGAACGAGGGGAAGCAGAAGAAGCAGAAGCATAAGAATCCGAAGAAGCAGAAGCAGAACCTGAAGCAGGAGAAGTGGAAGAAGCAGAATCAGGAGAAGCAGAATGAGAAGCAGAAGCAGAAGCAGAAAGATAATCAAAAGCAGAAGTAGAAGCAGAAGAAACAGAAGAAGCAGAAGCAGTAGTCGTTGTAGCAGAAGCAGAAGGAGAAGCAGTAGGAAAAGCAGAAGAACGAGAAGGAGAAGTAGAAGCAGAAGGAGAATCAGAAGGAGAAGCAGAAGAAGGAGAAGGAGAAGCAGAAGCAGAAGAAGCAGCAGAAGGAGAAGCAGAAGCAGAAGAAGATGCAGAAGGAGAAGCAGAAGAAGCAGAAGCAGAAGAAGAAGCAGAAGTAGGAGACTGAGAAGGAGAAGAAAGGGTAGCAGAAGCAATAGGAAAAGCAGAAGGAGAAGCAGAAGAATGGGAAGAAGAAAGAGAAGCAGGAAAAGCACAAATGCAGAATCAGGAGAAGCAGCAGCAGGAGAAGCAGAAGCAGAAGAAGATGTAGAACGAGAAGCAGGAGAAGCAGAAGAAGCAGAAGCAGAAGGAGAAGCAGAAGTAGGAGAAGGAGAAGGAGAAGGAAGGGCAGCAGAAGCAATAGGAGAAGCAGAAGGAGAAGCAGAAGCAGAATGAGAAGCAGAAAGAGAAGCAATAGAAGCAGAAGAAGCAGGAAAAGCAGCAGCAGAAGAAGAAGAAGAAGAAGAAGAAGAAGAAGAAGAAGAAGAAGAAGAAGAAGAAGAAGAAGAAGAAGAGGAAGAAGAAGAGGAAGAAGAAGAGGAAGCAGCAGCATAAGGAGAAGCAGTAGAAGCAGAAGCAGCAGACGCAGAAGCAGAAGAAAAAGAATAAGCAAAAGAAGCAGAAGCAGAAGCAGTGGGAGAAGCAGAAGAAGGAGAAGGAGAAGGAGCAGCAGAAGGAGAAGCAGAAGCAGAAAGAGAAGCAGAAACAGAAGGAGAACACGAAGGAGAAGCAGGAGAATCAGAAGAAGCAGAAGTAGTAGCAGAAAGAGGAGAAGAAGGAGAAGCAGAGTAGAATCAGAAGAAACAGAAGA
>NW_012301502.1:0-3340 GCF_000151885.1 Dipodomys ordii | reverse complement strand
CTGCTGGGTCCCGCTGTGTCCTCGATGTGTTCCTCGTTGTGTCCCGCTGTGTCCCCCGCTGTGTCCCTCGCTGTGTCCCTGCTGTGTCCCTGCTGTGTCCCGCTGTGTCCCGCTTTGTCCTCGCTGTGTCCCAAGCTGTGTACCGCTGTGTCCCCTGCTGTGTCCCGCTGTGTCCTGCTGTGTCCCCGCTTTGTCCAACTGTGTCCCCCGCTGTGTCCCGCTGTGTACCGCTGTGTCCCGCTGTGTCCCGGTGTGTCCCACTGTGTCCGCGCTGTGTTCCCGGCTGTGTCCCGCTGTGTACCCCTCTGTGTCCCCCGCTGTGTCCCGCTGTGTCCCCCGCTGTGACCCGCTGTGTCCCGCTTTGTCCCCTGCTGTGTCCCCACTGTGTGCCCCCTGTGTCCCGCTGTGTACGCCGCTGTGTCCAGCTGTGTTCCCGCTGTGTCCCGCTGTGTCCTTTCTCTGTCCCCTGCTGTCCCCTTTTGTGTCTCCCGCTGTGTCCCCTCTCTGTCCCCTGCAGTGTCCCCGCTGTGTCACACTGTGTCCCGTGTTGTCCCGCTTTGGCCCCCGGTGTGACCTCGCTGTGTTTCTCGCTTTGTCCCGCTGTGTACCCTTCTGTGTCCCCCGCTGTGTCCCACTGTGTACCCCGGTGTGTCCAGCTGGGTCCTCTCTTTGTCCCTCGCTGTCTCCTGCTTTGTCCCACGCTGTGTCCCGCTGTGACCCGCTGTGTCCTCGCTGTGTCCCCTGCTGTGTCCCGCTGTGTTCCCCGCTGTGACCCGCTGTGTCCCTCTGTGTCCCCCACTGTGTCCCTGCTGTCTCCCCTCTGTGTCCCGCTGTGTGCCCTGCTGTGTCCCGCTGTGTCCCCCTCTGTGTCCCTGTTGTGTCCCCGCTGTGTCCTGCTGTATACTGCTGTGTCCCCCGCTGAGTCCTGCTGTGTCCCCGCTGTGTCCCGCTGTGTTCCCCATGTGTCCCCCGCTGTGTCCCACCGTGCCCCACTGTGTCCCCCACTGTTTCCTCTGCTGTGTCCGGCTGTGTCCCCCGCTGTGTCCCGCTGTGTCCACTGCTGTGTCCCCGCTGTGTCCCGCTTTTTCCCCGGCTGTGTCCCGCTGTGTCCTCACTGTGTCCCCCGCTGTATCCCGCTGTGTCCTCGCTGTGTCCCCAGCTGTGTCCCGCTGTGTCCCCCGCTTTGTCCCGCTGTGTCCCACTGTGTCCCCGCTGTGTCCCGCTGTGTCCCGCTGTGTCCCCGGTGTGCCCGCTCTGTTCCGCTGTGTACCCCGCTGTGTCCAGCTATGTCACCGCTGTGTTCCGCTGTGGCCCATCTCTGTCTCCGCTGTCCCCCGCTGTGTCCTCCACTGTGTGCCGCTGTGTCCCGCTATGTCCCCCGCTTCATCCCACTTTGTCACCCGCTGTGTTCCGCTGTTTCCCGCTGTGTCCTCGCTGTGTCCCGTGGTGTCTCACTTTGTCCCCGCTGTGTCCCCAGCTGTGTGCCCGCTGTGTCCCGCTGTGTACCCCGCAGTGTTCAGCTGTGTCACCGCTGGGTCCTGCTGTGGCCCATCTCTGTCTCAGCTGTACCCCGCTGTGTCCCCCGCTGTGTTCCGCTGTGTCCCGCTGTGTCCCCCGCTTTGTCCTGCTGTGTCTCCGCAGTGTCCCCGCTGTGTCCCGCTGTGTCACACTGTGTCCCGTGGTGTCCCTCTTTGTCCCCCGCTGTGTCCCCCGCTGTGTCCCCCTCTGAGTCTCCTCTGTTTCGACGCTGTGTCCTGCTGTTTCCCGCTGTGTCCTCGCTGTGTTCCCCGCTGTGTCCCGCTGTGTCCCCCGTTGTGTCCACCGCTGTGTCCTTGCTGTGTCCCACTGTTTCCCCGCTGTTTCCCCGCTGGGTCCTGCTGTGTCCCGCTGGGTCCCGCTGGGTCCCCTGCTTTGTCCCGCTGTGTCCCCGCAGTGTCCCCGCTGTGTCCCGCTGTGTCCCACTGTGTCCTGTGGTGTCCCGCTTTGTCCCCCGCTATGTCCCCAGCTGAGTCCCCTCTGTGTCCCCGCTGTGTCTCGCTGTGTCCCCCGCTGTGACCCGCTGTGTCCCCCGCTGTGTCCTGCTGTGTCCCGCTGTTTCCTGCTGGGTCCCGCTGTGTCCCCGCTGTGTCCCCGCTGTGTCCCGCTGTGTCCCCCGCTGTGTCCCGCTGTGTCCCCGCAGGTCCACCGCTGTTTCACGCTGTGTCCTGCTGTGTTCCGTGGTGTCCCGCTTTGTCCCCCGCTGTGTCCCGCTGTGTCCACTGCTGGGTCCCCGCTGTGTCCCGCTGTGTCTCGCTGTGTCCCGCTGTGTCCTCGCTTTGTCCCATGCTGTGTTAAGCTGTGTCCTCCCTGTGTCCCCCGCTGTGTACCGCTGTATCCCCCGCTGAGCCCCGCAGTGTCCCGCTGTGTCCCGCTGGGTCCCGCTGGGTCCCCCGCTGTGTCCCGCTGTGTCCCCCGCTGTGCCCCGCAGTGTCCCGCTGTGTCCCGCTCTGTCCCACACTGTGTCCCCCGCTGAGTACTCTATGTGTCGCCGCTGTGTCCCGCTGTGTCCTCGCTGTGTCCCCTGCTGTCTACCGCTTTGTCCCACACTGTGTCCTGCTGTGTCCCGCTGTGTCCTCGCTGTGTCCCCCGCTGTGTCCTGCTGTGTTCCCGCTGTGTCCCAAGCTGTGTCCCGCTGTGTCCCGCTGTGTGCCCCGCTGTGTCCCACTATGTTCCCGCAGTGTCCCCGCTGTGTCCCCGCTGTGTCCTCGCTGTGTTCCCCACTGTGTCCCGCTGTGTCCCCCGCTGTGTCTCGCTGTGTCTACTTCTGTGTCCCCAATGTGTCCCTCTGTGTCTCGCTGTGTCCCGCTGTGTCCTCGCTGTTTCCCACGCTGTGTTCTGCTGTGTCCTCTCTGTGCCCCCCGCTGTGTCCCCGCTGTGTCCCACTGTGTCCTCGCTGTGTCCCCCTCTGTGTCCCGCTGTGTCCCCCGCCGTGTCCGGCTGTGTCCCGCTGTGTCCCGCTGTGTCCCACTTTGTCCCCCACTGTGTCCCACTGTGTCCCCGCAGTGACCCCGCTGTGTCCCTCTGTGTCCCACTGTGTCCCGTTGTGTCCTGCTTTTTCACCTGCTGTGTCCCCGGCTGAGTCTCGCTGTGTCCCCAATGTGTACTCCCTGTGTCCCCCGCAAAGTACTGCTATGTACCCTACTGAAACAAACATTTTATCCCCTATAAGAATAGCTGTATGCCACTGATTAAATTACTGATCACCCTAAGTATCGAAGATCTACAAAATATATATACAAATTGTTTCCCGATTAGACTCAGCATGAATTCGAAATTATAAACAAAAAAAAAAAAGACAAAA
>NW_012301501.1:0-3340 GCF_000151885.1 Dipodomys ordii | reverse complement strand
ACAGTTGTGTACCCCGCTGTGTCCCCTCTGTATCGACGCTGTGTCCCGCCGGGTCCTGCTGTGTCCTCGCTGTGTTCCCAGCTGTGTCCCGCTGTGTACCCCTCTGTGTCCCCCGCTTTGTCCCACTGTGTCCCCGGCTGTGACACATTGTGTCCCGCTGTGTCCCCCGCTGTGTCCCTGCTGTGTCCCCGCTGTGTCCCGCTGTGTCCAACTGTTTTCACCACTGTGTCCCTTGCTATGTCCCGATGTGTCCCCCGCTGTGTCCCGCTGTGTCCACTGCTGTGTCCCCACTGTGTCCCGCTGTTTCCCCCCCTGTGTCCCGCTGTGTCCTCACTGTATCCCCTGTTGTGTCCCGCTGTGTCCTCGCTGTGTCCACCGCTGTGTTCCACAATGTCCCCCGCTGTGTCTAGCTGTGTCCCGCTGTGTCCCCGCTGTGTCCTCGATGTGTCCCCCGCTGTCTCCCGCTCTGTTCCCCGCTGTGTCTCACGTTTTGCCCCGCTTTTCCCACTGTGTCCTGCTGTGTTCAGCTGTGTCCCCCACTGTGTCCCTTTGTTTCCCTAGCTGTATACCCCGCTGTGTAACGCTGTGTCCCCGCTGTATCGCCGCTGTGTCCCGCTGGGACCGGCTGTGTCCTCGCTGTGTCCTCCGCTGTGTTCCGCTGTGTCCTCGTGTGTCCCCCGCTGTGTCCCGTTGTGTCCCCAGCTGTGTACCCTGCTGTGTCCCGCTGTGTCCCTGCTGTATCGACGCTGTGTCCCGCTGGGTCCTGCTGTGTCCTCGCTGTGTTCCCCGCTTTGTCCCGCTGTGTACCCCTCTGTGTCCCCCGCTGTGTCCCGCTGTGTCCCGCTGTGTACTGCTGTGTCCCCCGCTGAGTCTCGCTGTGTCCCCGCTGTGTCGCAATGTGTCCTTGCTGTGTCCCCCGCTGTGTCCCACTGTGTCCCCCTGTGTCACCCACTGTGTCCGGCTGTGTCCCTCTCTGTCCCCCGCTGTGTCCCCCACTGTGTCAGGCTGTGTCCCCCGCTTGTCACCGCTGTGTCCCACTGTGTCCTCGCTGTGTCCCGCTGTGTCCTGACTGTTCCCGCTGTGTCCCGCTGGGTCCCCCTGGGTCCTCGCTGTGTTCCCCGCTGTGTTCCGCTGTGCCCCCGCTGTGTCGCACTCTGTGTCCTCGCTGTGTAGCCCGCTGTGTCCCTCTCTGTCCCCGCTGTGTCCCGCTGTGTCCTCGCTGTGTCCCCCACTGTGTTCCGCTGTGTCCTCGCTTTGTTCCCCGCTGTGTCCCGTTGTGTGCCCAGCTGTGTACCCCGCTATGTCCCGCTGTGTCCTCGCTGTGTTCCCCTCTGTGTCCCGCTGTATTCCCCTCTCTGTCCCCTGCTGTGTCATACTGTATCCCTTGGTGTCGCGCTTTGTCCCCCGCTGTGTCCCCCGCTGTCTCCCGCTTTGTTCCACCATATGTCCCTCTGTGTCCCTCTGTGTCCTCGCTGTGTCCCCCGCTTTGTCCCACTGTGTCCCCCGCTGTGTCTCGCTGTGTCCCCGCTGTGTCCCGCTGTGTCCCCGCTGTGTCCCTCGCTGTGTCCGGCAGTGTCCCGCTTTGTCCACCGCTGTGTCCCGCTGTGTCCCCACAGTGTCCCCGCTGTGTCCCGCTGTGTCCCGTGGTGTCCCGCTTTGTCCCTTGCTGTGTCCCCCGCTGAGTCCCTGCTGTGTCCCCACTGTGTCCCGCTGTGTCCTTCCTGTGTCCGCCGCTGTGTCCTGCTCTATCCCCCACTATGTCCCGCTGTGTCCCTGCTGTGTCCCGCTGTGTCCTCCCTGTATCCCTCACAGTGTTCCCCTCTGTCCTCTGCTGAGTCCCTCTGTGTCCCGCTGTGTCCCCCGCTGTATCGACGCTGTGTCCTGCTGTGTCCCACTGTGTCCTCGCTGTATCCCCCGCTGTGTCCCGCTTTGTCCCTGCTGTGTCCCCTGCTGAGTCCCGCTGTGTCCCTCGCTGTGTCGCACTGTGTCCCGGCAGTGTCCTCGCTGTGTCCCGCTGTGTCCCGTGGTTTCCCAGGTTGTCCCCCGCTGTGTCCCCCAGTGAGCCCCCACTGTGTCCCGCTGTGTCCCCCACTGGGTCCCGCTGTGTCTACTGCTGTGTCCCCACTGTGTCCCGCTGTGTCCCGCTGTGTCCTGCTGTGTCTCACTGTGTCCCGCTGTGTACCCGATGTATCTACGCTGTGTCCCGCTGGGTCCCACTGTGTCCTCCCTGTGTCTACTCATAGTGTCTCTGGTTACCGTTGTGTCCTCGCTGTGTTCCCCGCTTTCTTGCGCTGTGTACTCCACTGTGTCCACTAGTGTCCCCGCTGTGTCCCGCTGTGTCCCCTCTCTGTTCCCAGCTTGGACCCCGCTGTGTCCCGCATTGATATACTTGATCACCTGCTTTTATGCGGAAAATGAACACTTGAAAGCTAGCTAGACTACACAAAACCAAACTGGGAATGGTAGCGCTTGCATGTAATGCCAGCTACGCCACTGACTAAAGTACGATTATGACCTTACATTGACCCTGGGAAAAAGCAAAAACACTGAAAAACAAACTAAATAGGGGTTTGGCTCAAGTAGTTATCTATCTATCTATCTATCTATCTATCTATCTATCTATCTATCTATCTATCTATCTATCTGTCTATCTATCTGTCTGTCTGTCTGTCTGTCTGTCTGTCTGTCTGTCTGTCTGTCTGTCTGTCTGTCTGTCTGTCTGTCTAAGAGAGAGGCCCTGAGTTCATTCTCCAGTGTTGACAAGTAAAATCAAAATCAAAGCCTTGGGTGCTGTGTGGCTCACCATCTGTAATCCTAACTATTCAGGAGGCTGGAATCTGAGGATAGAGGTTCAAAGCCAGACTGGGCAAGAAAAAGTTCATGGGACTCTTAACCACCAAAAAGCTGGAAGTAAAGCTAAGCTCAGGTGGTAAAGCACTAATCTTGAGCAAGAAAGCTCATTGACAGCACCCAGACTCTGAGTCAAAGCCCCAAGACCAACAAAAACAAAAAGCCAAAACTCCTGGTAATATAAGATAGAGCTGGATATCCATAGCACTATTGACTGGTTCTGACTCTTATTTCTCATCAGGAGCCACACAGAAGCACACCTATCAAATCCCAAGCCTAGGTAAAAGTCAAAGCCTATGTATTTGAACTACTCTCACTTTCTTCCCACTTAGTCCTTGTTAATCCCTCCTGTTAGGGAACTCCTAACCAGAGGCTGAATTGGCAATGTAGTATAAAATCTAACCTACCCAAGATACATGCTCTTCTATACTTTTAACTTTTATTATTATTATCTTTCTTGTGGGTACCAGGGTTAAACCCATGCCAATGA
>NW_012301500.1:0-3340 GCF_000151885.1 Dipodomys ordii | reverse complement strand
GAAGAAGCAGTAGCAGGAGAAGCAGAATCAGAAGAAACAGTAGAAGCCCAAGAAGCAGAAGGAGAACCTGAAGCAGAAGGACAAGCAGAAGCAGCAGAAGCTGGAAAACGGAAGCAGAAGAAACAAAACAAGGAGAAGAAGCAGAAGCAGAACGAGAAGCAGAAGAAGAAGAAGTAGAAAGAGAAGGATTAGGAGTAGGAGGAGCAAAAACAGAATCAGAAGCAGAAAGAGAAGCAGAAGGAGAAGCAGAAGGAGAAACAGAAGAAGCAGAAGTAGGAGAAGCAGAAGCAGAATGAGAATGAGAAGCACAAGAAGGAGAAATTGAAGGAGAAGGAGAATGAGACGGAGAAGCAGAAGGAGAAGTAGGAGAAGCAGAAGAAGAAGCAGGAGAAACAGAAGCAGAAGAAACAGAAGAAGGAGAAGAGCAGAGGCAGAAGCAGACAGAGAAGCAGAAGCAAAAGGAGAAGCAGAATAAGCAGAAGCTGAAGCAGAAGAAGAAGAAACAGAAAAAGAAGAAGAAGCAGAATAAGAAGCAGCAGGAGAAGCAGAAGAAGAAGGAGAAGCAGAAATAGAAGGATTAGGAGTAGGAGAAACAGAAGGATAAGCAGAAGCAGAAAGAGAAGGAGAATGAGAAGGAGAAGCAGGAGAAGTAGAAGAAGCAGAAACAGGAGAAGCAGAAGCCGAATGAAAAGCAGAAGAAGGAGAAATTGAAACAGAAGAAGATGCAGAAGGAGAAGCAGAAGCAGTAGTAGAACCAAAGAAGGAGAAGCAGAAGGAGAAGCATAAAGAGAAACAGAAGGAGAAGCAGGAGAAGCAGAAGCAGGAGAAGCAGAATCAGAAGAAATAGAAGAAGGAGAAGAAGCAGAAGCAGAAAGAGAAGCAGAAACAGAAGGAGAAGCAGAAAAAGAAGCAGAAGAAGCCGAAGAAGCAAAAGCAGAACCTAAAGCAGAAGGAGAAGCAGGAGAAGCAGGAGAAGCAGAAGAAGCAGAATCTGGAGAAGAAGAAGGAGAACCAGAAGGAGAAGCAGAAGCAGAAAGAGAAGCAAAAGCAGAAGGAGAAGCAGAAGGAGAAGCAGAAGAAACAGAAGAAGCAGAATCAGTAGCAGAAGAAGCTGAAGATGCAGAAGCAGAAAGAGAAGCAGAAGGAATAGCAGAAGAACGAGAAGGAGAAATAGAAGGAGAAGCAGAAGGAGAAGCAGGAAAAGCAGAAGGAACAGAAGCAGACGGAGAAGCAGAAGAAGGAGAAGGAGAAGCCGGAGCAGAAGAAGAAGCAGAAGGAGATGCAGAAGGAGAATCAGGAAATGCAGAAGACGCAGAAGCAGAAGGAGAAGAGAAGGAGAAGAATCAGAATCAGAAGAAGCAGAAGCAGAAATAGAAAGAGAAGCCGACGAAGAGAAGCTGAACGAGAAGCAGGAGAAGCAGAAGAAGCACAAGCGGGAGAAGCAGAAGAAGAAGAAACAGAAGAAGGAGAAGGAGCAGAAGCAGAAGGAGAAGCAGAAAGAGAAGAGGGAAAAGCAGAAGAAGCAGAAGCAGGAGAAGCAGAAGGAGAAGAAACAGGAGAAGGACAAGAAGCAGAAAGAGAAGCAGTAGAAGTAGAAGAGGCAGTAAAAGCAGAAGCAGAAGAAAGAGAAGAAGAAGAAGACGAAGAAGAAGAAGAAGAAGAAGCAGCATAAGGAGAAGCATAAGGAGAAGCATAAGGAGAAGTATAAGGAGAAGCAGTAGAAGGAGAAGAAGCAGAAGCAGGAGAAGCTGAAGCAGAAGAAAAAGAAGAAGCAAAAGAAGCAGAAGCAGAAGCAGTGAGAGAAGCAGAAGAAGGAGAAGGAGAAGGAGCAGCAGAAGGAGAAGCAGAAGCAGAAAGAGAAGCAGAAACAGAAGGAGAACAAGAAGGAGAAGCAGGAGAATCAGAAGAAGCAGAAAGAGAAGGAGAAGAAGGAGAAGCAGAAGTAGAATCAGAAGAAACAGAAGAAGAAGAAGCAGAAGAAACAGAAGCAAAAGAAACAGAAGAAGGAGAAGAGCAGAAGCAGAAGCAGAAGCAGAAGCAGAAGGAGAAGCAGAAAGAGAAGCAGGAGAAGCAGAAGAAGCAGGAGAAGCAGAAGCAGAAGAAACGGGAGAAGCCGAAGAAGCGGAAGCGGAATCTGAAGCAGAAGGAGAAACAGAAGAAGCACAATCTGAAGAAGAAGCAGAAGAAACAGAAATAGTAGAATAAGCAGAAGCAGAAGCACCAGGACAAGCAGAAGAAGAAGAAGGAGAAGGCGAAAGAGAAGGTTTAGGAGTAGGAGAAGCAAAAGGATAAGCAGAAGCAGAAAGAGACGCAGAAGGAGAAGCAGCACGAGAAGTAGGAGAAGCAGGAGAAGCAGAAGAAACAGAAGACGCAGAAGCAGAATGAGAAGCAGAAGGAGAAATTGAAGCAGAAGGAGAAGGAGAAGCAAAAGGAGAAGCAGAAGAAGGAGAAGGAGAAGGAGACGCAGAAAGAGAAGCAGAAACAGAAGCACAAAGAGAAGCAGGAGAAGCAGAAGCAGGAGAATCAGAAGCAGAAGAAACATAAGAAGGAGAAGAAGCAGAAGGAGAAGCAGAAACAGAAGGAAAAGCAGAAATAGAAGCAGGAGCAGCAGAAGAAGCAGCAGCAGGAGAAGCAGAAGCAGAAGAAGCCGAAGAAACAGAAGCAGAACCTGAAGCATAAGGAGATACAGGAGAAGCAGAAGAAGCAGAATCTGGAGAAGCAGAAGGAGAAGCAGAAGCAGAAAGAGAGGCAAAAGCAGAAGGAGAAGCATAAGGAGAAGCAGAAGAAACAGAAGAAGCAGAGGCAGTAGCAGAAGATGTAGAAGCAGAAGGAGAAGCAGAAGGAAAAGCAGATGAACGAGAAGGAGAAGGAGAAGGAGAAACAGAAGGAAAAGCAGAAAGAGAAGCAGAAGAAGGAGCAGGAGAAGGAAAAGCAGCAGGAGAAGCAGAAAGAGAAGCAGAAAGAAAAGCAGAAGGAGAAGCAGGAGATGCAGAAACAGGAGAAGACAAGCAGAAGAAACAGGAGAAGGACAAGAAGCAGAAGCAGAAGGAGAAGCAGAAAGAGAAGGAGGGGAAGCAGAAGCAGAAGCAGGAGAAGCAGAAGCATAAGAATAGGAAGAAGCAGAAGCAGATCCTGAAGCAGAAGGAGAAGCAGGAGAAGCAGAAGAATCAGTATCTGGAGAAGCAGAATGAGAAACAGAAGGAGAAGCAGAAGCAGAAAGAGAATCAAAAGCAGAAGGAGAAGCAGAAGAAAAAGAAGAAGTAGAAGCAGTAGCAGTTGTAGCAGAAGCAGAAGGAAAAGCAGAAGAACAAGAAGGAGAAGGTGATACAGAATGATAATT
>NW_012301499.1:0-3341 GCF_000151885.1 Dipodomys ordii | reverse complement strand
CGCTGTTTCCCGCTGTGTCCCTCTGTGTCCTCGCTGTGTCCCGCTGTGTACCCCTCTGTGTCCCCCGCTGTGTCCCGCTGTGTCCCGATGCGTACTGCTGTGTCCCCCGCTGAGTCCCGCTGTGTCCCCGCTGTGTCCAAATGTGTACTCGCTGTGTCCCCCGCTGTGTCCCGCTGTGTCCCCCCTGTGTCCCCCGCTGTGTCCTGCTGTGTCCTCAATGTGTCCCCCGCTGTGTCCCGTTGTGTCCCCAGCTGTGTACCCCGCTGTGTCCCACTGTGTCCTCGCTGTATCGACACTGTGTCCCGCTGTGTCCGGCTGTGTCCTCGCTGTGTTCCCCGCTGTGTCCCGCTGTGTCCCCCGCTGTTTCCCCGCTGTGTCCCTCTATGTACCCCGCTGTGTATAGCTTTGTCTCTGATGTGTCTCGCTGTGTCTCACGCTGTGTCCCCGGCTGTGTCCCGCTGTGTCCCCCGCTGTGTCCCGCTGTGTCCCGCTCTTTCCCCCACTTTGTCCTGCTGTGTCGACGCAGTGTTCCCTCTGTGTCCTGCTGTGTCACACTGTGTCCCATGGTGTCCCGCTTTTTCTCCCGCTGTTTCCCCCTCTGAGTCCCCTTTGTGTCCCCACTGTGTCCCGCTGTGTCCCGCTGTGTCCTAGCTGTGTCCCCTGCTGTGTCCCGCTGTGTCCCCGCTGGGTCACAAACTTGTCCTACTGTGTCCCGCTATGTTCCCGCAATGTCCCCGCTGTGTCCCGCTGTGTCCCACTGTGTCCTCGCTGTGTCCCCCGCTGTGCCCCGTTGTGTCCCCAGCTGTGTACCCCGCTCTGTCCTGCTGTGTCCCCGTTGTAATGACGCTGTGTCCCGCTGGGTCCCGCTGTGTCCTCGCTGTGTCCCGCTGTGTACCCCTCTGTGTCCCCCGCTGTGCCCCGCTGTGTCCCGATGCGTACTGCTGTGTCCCCCGCTGAGTCCCTCTGTGTCCCCGCTGTGTCCAAATGTGTACTGGCTGTGTCCCCCGCTGTGTCCCGCTGTGTCCCCCCTGTGTCCCCCGCTGTGTCCTGCTGTGTCCTCAATGTGTCCCCCGCTGTGTCCCGTTGTGTCCCCAGCTGTGTACCCCTCTGTGTCCCACTGTGTCCTTACTGTATCGACGCTGTGTACCGCTGTGTCCTGCTGTGTCCTCGCTGTGTTCCCCGCTGTGTCCCGCTGTGTCCCCCGCTGTTTCCCCGCTGTGTCCCTCTATGTACCCCGCTGTGTATAGCTTTGTCTCTGATGTGTCTCGCTGTGTCTCACGCTCTGTCCTCCGCTGTGTCCCGCTGTGTCCTCTCTTTGTCTCCACTGTCCCCCGCTGTGTCCCCCACTGTGTCGCGCTGTGTCCTGCTGTGTCCCCCGCTTTGTCCTTCTATGTCGACGCAGTGTTCCCTCTGTGTCCTGCTGTGTCACACTGTGTCCCATGATGTCCCGCTTTTTTCCCCGCTGTTTCCCCCTCTGAGTCCCCTTTGTGTCCCCACTGTGTCCCGCTGTGTCCCGCTGTGTCCTAGCTGTGTCCCCCGCTGTGTCCCGCTGTGTCCCCGCTGGGTCACAAGCTTGTCCTACTGTGTCCCGCTGTGTCCCGCTATGTTCCCGCAATGTCCCCGCTGTGTCCCGCTGTGTCCCACTGTGTCCTCGCTGTGTCTCCCGCTGTGCCCCGTTGTGTCCCCAGCTGTGTACCCCGCTCTGTCCCGCTGTGTCCCCGTTGTAACGACGCTGTGTCCCGCTGGGTCCCGCTGTGTCCTCGCTGTGTCCCGCTGTGTACCCCTCTGTGTCCCCCGCTGTGTCCTGCTGTGTCCCGATGTGTACTGCTGTGTCCCCCGCTGAGTCCTGCTGTGTCCCCGCTGTGTCCAAATGTGTACTCGCTGTGTCCCCCGCTGTGTCCCGCTGTGTCCCCCCTGTGTCCCCCGCTGTGTCTTGCTGTGTCCTCAATGTGTCCCCCGCTGTGTCCCGTTGTGTCCCCAGCTGTGTACCCCGCTGTGTCCCACTGTGTCCTCGCTGTATCGACGCTGTGTCCCGCTGTGTCCTCGCTGTGTTCCCCGCTGTGTCCCGCTGTGTCCCCCGCTGTTTCCCCGCTGTGTCCCTCTATGTACCTCGCTGTGTATAGCTTTGTCTCTGATGTGTCTCGCTGTGTGTCACGCTCTGTCCCCCGCTGTGTCCCGCTGTGTCCCCCACTCTTTCCCGCTGTGTCCCGCTGTGTCCCCGCAGGGTCACCGCTGTTTCGTGCTGTGTCCCGCTGTGTCGCCTGCTGAGTCCCGCTGTGTCCCCGCTGTGTCCCAATGTGTCCTCGCTGTGTCCCCCGCTGTGTCCCACTGTGTCCCAACTGTGTCCCCCGCTGTGTCCCGCTGTGTCCTGCTGTCTCCCCCTCTGTGTCCCCCGCTGTGTCCCTCTGTGTCCCCCGCTTTGTCACCGCTGTGTCCCGTTGTGTCCTCGCTGTGTCCCCCTCTGTCTCCCGCTCTGTCCCCCGCTGAGTCTCATGCTTTCTCCCCGCTGTGTCCAACTGTGTCCCGCTGTGTCTGCTGTGCCCCCACTGTGTCCCGTTGTGTCCACAGCTGTGTACCACGCTGTGTAACGCTGTGTCCCCGCTGTATCGACGCTGTGTCCCGCTGGGTCCCGCTGTGTCCTCGCAGTGTTCCCTGATGTGTCCCGCTGTGTCCCGCACTGTGTCCCCCGCTGTGACCTCTCTGTGTCCCCCAATATATCCCGCTGTGTCCTCGATGGGTCCTCCGCTGTGTCCTGCTGTGTCACACTGTGTCCCATGGTGTCCTGCTGTGTCTTTGCTGTGTCCCCCGCTGTCCCCCACTTTGTCCCTAGCTGTGTCCGGCTGTGTCCCGCTGTTTCCTCGCTGTGTCCCCCGCTGTGTCCCGCTGTGTCCTTGCTGTGTCCCCCATTGTGTTTCGCTGTTTCCTCGCTGTGTCTCCCCTGTGTGCCGTTGGGTCCCCAGCTGTGTACCCCGTTGTGTCCCGCTGTGTCCCTGCTGTATCAACGCTGTGTCCCGCTGTGTCCTGCTGTGTCCTCGCTGTGTACCGCTCTGTACCCCTCTGTGTCCCCCGCTGTGTCCCGCTGTGTCCCGCTGTGTACTGCTGTGTCCCCCACTGAGTCCCGCTGTGTCCACCCTGTGTCCCCCGCTTTGTCTCTCTTTGTCCCGCTGTGTCCTCGCTGTGTTCCCCGCAGTGTCCCCCACTGTGTCCCCCGCTGTGTCCCGCTCTGTCCCGCTCTGTCCCCCGCTTTGTGCCCGCTGTGTCCCGCTGTGTACTCCGTTGTGTCCAGCTGTGTCCCGCTGTGTCCCCCGCTGTGTCCCATTGTGTCCCGCTCTGTCCCTTGA
>NW_012301498.1:0-3341 GCF_000151885.1 Dipodomys ordii | reverse complement strand
TCAAGCTGTGTACCCCACTGTGTTCCGTGTCTCCTTGCTGTATCGACGCTGGGTCCCGCTGGGTACCGCTGTGTCATCCCTGTGTCCCCCGCTGTGTCCCGCTGTGTCCCCCGCTGTGTCTCTGCTGTGTCCCTGCTGTGTCCCGCTGTGTACTGCTGTGTCCCCCGCTGAGTCCCGCTGTGTCCCAATGTGTCCCAATGTGTCCTCGCTCTGTCCCCCGCTGTGTCCCGTTGTGTCCCCCACTGTGTCCCACTGTGTCCTTGCTGTGTCCCAGGCTTTGTGCCGCTGTGTCCTCGCTGTGTCCCCCGCTGTGTCCCGCTGTGTCCTGCTGTGTCACGCTGTTTCCCCGCTGCGTCCCCGCTGTGTCCCTCTGAGTACCCCCCTGTGTCCAGCTTTGTCCCCGCTGTGTCTCGCTGTGTCTCACGCTCTGTCCCCCACTGTGTCCCGCTCTGTCCTCCTCTGTGTCCCGCTTTGTCCCCCGCTGTGTCCCACTGTGTCCCCGCAGGGTCACTGCTGTTTCCCGCTGTGTCCCGCTGTGTTCCGTGGTGTCCCTCTTTGTCTCCCGCTGTGTCCCCCGCTGAGTCCCTGCTGTTTCACCGCTGTGTCCCGCTGTGTCCTCGCTGTGTTCCCCGCTGTCTCCCGCTCTGTCCCTCGCTGTGTCTCACTCTTTGTCAACGCTGTGTCCCACTGTGTCCCGCTGTGACTGGCTGTGCCCCCACTGTGTCCCGTTGTGTCCACAGCTGAGTACCACGCTGTGTAACGCTGTGTGCCCGCTGTATCGACGCTGTGTCCCGCTGGGTCCTGCTGTGTCCTCGCTGTGTTCCCCGCTGTGTCCTGCTGTGTCCCCCGCTTTGTCCTCGCTGTGTCCCCCACTGTGTCCTGCTGTGTCCTCTCTGTGTCCCCCGCTGGATCCCGGTGGGTCCTGCTATGTCTTCGCTGTGTCCACCGCTGTGTCCCGTTGTGTCCCCAGCTGTGTCCCCCGCTATGTCCCGATGTGTCTACTGCTGTGTCCATGCTATGTCTTGCTGTGTCGCGCTGTGTCCCCCGCTGTGTCAGCTGCTGTGTCCTGCTGTTTTCCCCGCTGTGTCACCAATGTGTCCCGCTGTGTCCTCGCTGTGTCCCGCTGTGTCTCGCTGTGCACCCACTCTGTCCCTTTGTGTCCACAGCTGGGTACCACGCTGTGTAACCCTGTGTCCCCGCTGTATCGACTCTGTGTCCTGCTGGGTCCCGTTGTGTCCTCGCTGTGTTCCCCGCTGTGTCCCTCTGTGTCCCCAGCTGAGTCCCCCGCTGTGTCCCGCTGTGTCCTCGCTGGGTCCCCCGCTGTGTCCCGCTGGGTCCCACGCTGTGTTTTGCTGTGTCCCGCTATGTCCAGCTGGGTCCCTGCTGTGTCCCGCTGTGTGCCCGCTGTGTCCCGCTGTGTACTCCGTTGTGTCCAGCTGTATCACCGCTGTGTCTCGCTTTCGCCCCTCTCTGTCTCCGCTGTCCCCTGCTGTGTCCCCCGCTGTGTCCCGCTGTGTGCCGCTGTGTCCCCCACTTTGTCCCGCTGAGTCCCCTCTGTGTCACCGCTGTGTCCCGCTGTGTACCCCGCTGTGTCCCACTATGTTCCTGCAGTGTCCCCGCTGTGTACCGCTCTTTCCCGCTTTGTCCCCCACTGTGTCCCGTTGTGTCAACAGCTGTGTACCCCGCTGTGTCCCGCTGTGTCTCTGCTGTATCGATGCTGTGTCCTGCTGTGTCTCTCTCTGTGTTCCCCACTGTGTCCTGCTGTGTCCCCCGCTGTGTCCCTCGCTGTGACCCCCGCTGTGTCCCACTGTGTCCCGCTGTGTCCCCCGCTGTGTCCTTGCTGTGTTCCCGCTGGGTCCCTCTCTGTCCTGCAGTGTCCCCTGCTGAGTCCCGTTGTGTCACCGCTGTGTCCCGCTGTGTCCCCGCTCTATCGACGTTGTGTCCCGCTGGGTCCCGCTGTGTCCTCTCTTTGTTCCCCGCTGTGTCCCGCTGTGTCCCCGGCTGTGTCTCTCGCTGTGTCCCGCTGTGTCCCCGGCTGTGTCCGGCTGTGTCCCGCTGTGTACCCCGCTGTGTCCTTGCTGTGTCCCCGCTGTGTCCCGCTGTGTCCCGCAGTGTCCCCAGCTGTGTCCCGCTTGTCACCGCTGTGTCCCGCTTTGTCCTCACTGTGTCCCCCGCTGTGTCCCGCTTTGTCCCTGCTGTGTACCCCGCTGTGTCCCTCTGTGTCCCCCGCTGTGTCCCGCTGTGTCCCCTGCTGTGTCCCCACTGTGTCACGCTGTGTTTCGCTGTGTCCGGCTGTGTCCTTGCTCTGTCTCCCTCATTGTCCAGCTGTGTCCTCCCTGTGTCCCCCGCTGTGTCCCTCTGAGTCCCCTGTTGTGTCCCGCTGTGTCCTGCTGTGTCACGCTCTGTCCCCTCTGTGTCCCTCTGTGTCCAGCTCTGTCCCCGTTGTGTGTCCTCTGTGCCCCGCTGTGTACCCTTCTGTGTCCAGCTGTGTCCCCTCTGTGTCCCGCTGTGTCCCTTCTCTGTCCCCTGCCGTCCACCGCTGTGTCCCCCGGCTGTGTCCCGCAGTGTCCCCGCTGTGTCCCGCTGTGTCCTACTGTGTCCCGTGGTGTCCTGCTTTTTCCCCTCTATGTCCTCTGCTGAGTCCCCTCGGTGTCCCCGCTGTGTCCAGCTGTGTCCTCGCTGTGTCCTCCGCTGTCTCCTACTTTGTCCCACGCTGTGTCCTACTATGTCCCACTGTGTCCCTGCTGTGTCCCCTGCTGTGTCCCGCTGTGTCCCGCTGTGTCCCCCGCTGTGTCCTGCTGGGTCCCGCTGTGTCCCCGCTGTGTCCCTGCTGTGTCCGGCTGTGTCCCCTGCTGTGTCCCGCTGGGTCCTGCTGTGTCCCCCGCTGTGTCCCGCTGTGTCCCCGCAGGTTCACCGATGTTTCACGCTGTTTCCTGCTTTGTTCCGTGGTGTCCCGCTTTTTCCCCTGCTGTGTCCCGCTGTGTCCACTGCTGGGTCCCCGCTGGGTCCCCGCTGGGTCCCTCTGTGTCTCGCTGTTTCCCGCTGTGTCCTCGCTTTGTCCCATGCTGTGTTCCGCTGTGTCCTCCCTGTGTCCCCCGCTGTGTCCCGCTGTGTCCCCCGCTGTGCCCCGCAGTGTCCCGCTGTGTCCCGCTGTGTCCTCGCTTTGTCCCATGCTGTGTTCCGCTGTGTCCTCCCTGTGTCCCCCGCTGTGTCTCGCTGTGTCCCCAGCTGTGTACCCCGCTGTGTCCCGCTGTGTTCCCGCTGTATCGACGCTGTGTCCCGCTTGATCCCGTTGTGTCCTCGCTGTGTTCCCCGCTTTATCCCGCTGTGTACCCCTCTGC
>NW_012301497.1:0-3341 GCF_000151885.1 Dipodomys ordii | reverse complement strand
GCAGAAAGAGAAGCAAAAGAAGAAGGAGAAGCAGAAGGAGAAGCAGAATGAAACAGAAGAAGCAGAATCAGTAGCCGAAGAAGCTGAAGATGCAGAAGCAGAAATAGAAGCAGAAGGAATAGCAGAAGAACGAGAAGGAGAAACAGAAGGAGAAGCAGAAGGAGACGCAGGAAAAGCAGAAGAAACAGAAGCAGACGGAGAAGAAGGAGGAGAAGCCGAAGCAGAAGAAGAAGCAGAAGGAAAAGTACAAACAGAAGGAGATGCAGAAAGAGAAGCAGGAGATGCAGAAGAAGCAGAAGCAGAAGGAGAAGAAGAAGGAGAAGCCGACGAAGAGAAGCAGAACGAGAAGCAGGAGAAGCACAAGCGGGAGAAGCAGAAGAAGAAGAAACAGAAGATGGAGAAGGAGCAGAAGCAGAAGGAGAAGCAGAAAGAGAAGCAGGAAAAGCAGAAGAAGCAGAAGCAGGAGAAGCAGAAGGAGAAGAAACAGGAGAAGGACAAGAAGCAGAATCAGAAGCAGAAGGAGAAGCAGAAACAGAAGGGGAAGCCGAAAGAGAAAGAGGGGAAGCAGAAGAAGCAGAAGCAGGAGAAGCAGAAGCATAAGAATCCGAAGAAGCAGAAGCAGAACCTGAAGCAGAAGGAGAAGCAGAAGAAGCCGAATCTGGAGAAGCAGAATGAGAAGCTGAAGTAGAATCAGAAGCAGAAGCAGAAAGAGAATCAAAAGCAGAAGGAGAAGCAGAAGAAACAGAAGAAGCAGAAGCAGTAGCAGTTGCAGCAGAAGCAGAAGGAGAAGCAGAAGGAAAAGCAGAAGAACGAGAAGGAGAAGGAGAAACAGAAGGAGAAGCAGAAGGAGACTCAGAAGGAGAAGCAGAAGAAGCAGAAGGAGAAACAGAAGCAGAAGAAACAGCAGAAAGAGAAGCAGAAGCAGAAGAAGATGCAGAAGGAGAAGCAGGAGAAGCAGAAGAAGCAGAAGCAGAAGGAGAAGTAGAGGAAGGAGGAGAAGGAAGAGCCGCAGAAGCAATAGGAGAAGCAGAAAGAGAAGCAGAAACAGAATGAGAAGCAGAAAGAGAAGCAGTAGAAACAGAAGAAGCAGGAAAAGCATAAGCAGAAGAAAGAGAAGAAGACGAAGAAGAAGAAGAAGAAGAAGCATAAGGAGAAGCATAAGGAGAAGCATGAGGAGAAGTATAAGGAGAAGGAGTAGAAGCAGAAGAAGCAGAAGCAGGAGAAGCAGAAGCAGAAGAAAAAGAATAATCAAAAGAAGCAGAATCAGTGGGAGAAGCAGAAAAAGGAGAAGGAGAAGGAGCAGCAGAAGGAGAAGCAGAAGCAGAAAGAGAAGCAGAAGCAGTAGGAGAACAAGAAGGAGAAGCAGAGGAATCAGAAAAAGCAGAAAGAGAAGGAGAAGAAGGAGAAGCAGAAGTAGAATCAGAAGAAACAGAAGAAGAAGTAGCAGAAGAAACAGAAGCAAAAGAAACAGAAGAAGGAGAAGAGCAGAAGCAGAAGCAGAAGGAGAATCAGAAGCAGAAGGAGAAGCAGAAAGAGAAGCAAGAGAAGCAGAAGAAGCAGGAGAAGCAGAAGCAGAAGAAACAGGAGAAGCCGAAGAAGCAGAAGCAGAATCTGAAGCAGAAGGAGAAACAGAAGCAGCACAACCTGAAGCAGAAGCAGAAGAAACAGAAATAGTAGAATAAGCAGTAGCAGAAGCACCAGGACAAGCAGAAGAACAAGAAGGAGAAGGCGAAAGAGAAGGAGTAGGAGTAGGAGAAGCAAAAGGATAAGCTGAAGCAGAAAGAGACGCAGAAGGAAAAGCAGCAGGAGAAGTAGGAGAAGCAGGAGAAGCAGAAGCAAGAGAAGCAGAAGAAACAGAAGACGCAGACACAGAATGAGAAGCAGAAGGAGAAATTGAAGCAGAAGGAGAAGCAGAAGGAGAAGCAGAAGAAGGAGAAGGAGAAGCAGAAAGAGAAGCAGAACGTGAAGCAGGAGGAGCAGAAGAAGGAGAAGCAGAAACAGAAGAAACAGAAGAAGGAGAAGAAGCAGAAGCAGAAGGAGAAGCAGAAACAGAAGGAAAAGCAGAAAGAGAAGCAGGAGAAGCAGAAGAAGCAGCAGCAGGAGAAGCAGAAGCAGAAGAAGCCGAAGAAGCAGAAGCAGAACCTGAAGCAGAATGAGAAGCAGAAGAAGCGGAATCTGGAGAAGCAGAAGGAGAAGCAGAAGCAGAAAGAGAAGCAAAAGCAGAAGGAGAAGCAGAAGGAGAAGCAGAAGGAACAGAAAAAGCAGAGGTAGTAGCAGAAGAAGCAGAAGATGCAGAAGCAGAAAGAGAAGCAGAAGGAAAAGCAGAAGAACGAGAAGGTGAGGGAGAAGGAGAAATAGAAGGAGAAGCAGAAAGAGAAGCAGAAGAAGGAGCAGGAGAAGGAAAAGCAGCAGGAGAAGCAGAAAGAGCAGCAGAAGGAGGAGCAGGAGATGCAGAAACAGGAGAAGCATAAGCAGAACAAACAGGAGACGGACAAGAAGCAGAAGCAGAAGAAGAAGCAGAAACAGAAGGAGAAACAGAAATAGAAGGAGGGGAAGCAGAAGAAGCAGAAGCAGGAGAAGCAGAAGCATAAGAATCCGAAGAAGCAGAAGGAGAACCTCAGGCAGAAGGAGAAGCAGGAGAAGCAGAAGAAGCAGAATCTGGAGAAGCAGAAGGAGTAGCAGAAGGAGAAGCAGAAGCAGAAAGAGAATCAAAATCAGAAGGAGAAGCAGAAGAAACAGAAGAAGTAGAAGCAGTAGCAGTTGTAGCAGAAGCAGTAGGAAAAGCAGAAGGAAAAGCAGAAGAACAAGAAGGAGAAGGAGAAACAGAAGGAGAAGCAGAAGGAGAAGCAGAAAGAGAAGCAGGTAAAGCAGAAGAAGAAGAAGCAGAAGGAGAATCAGAAGGAGAAGCAGAAGGAGAAGGAGAAGCAGCAGCAGAAGAAGATGCAGTAGGAGAAGCAGAAGAAGCAGAAGCAGAAGGAGAAGAAGGAAAAGCAGAAGAAGCAGAAGCAAAAGGAGAAGCAAAAGAAGGAGAAGGAGAAGCAGAGGCAGAAGAAGAAGCATAAGGAGAAGCACAAGCAGAAGGAGATGCAGAAGGAGAAGCAGAAGAAGCAGAAGGTGAAGGAGAAGCAGAAGTAGGAGAAGGAGAAGGAGGAGAAGCAGAAGCAGAAGCAGAAGCGGAATGAGAAGCAGAAAGAGAAGCAGGAGAAGCCAAGAAGCAGAAGCGGAGAAGCCGAAAGAAAAGAAGCGAAGAAGCGAATCGAATCGAAGTAGAAGCGAAGCAGAAGGAGAAGCAGCAGAAGAAGTAGAATCAGAAATTCAGGCAGATGAAACAGAATAAGCAG
>NW_012301496.1:0-3341 GCF_000151885.1 Dipodomys ordii | reverse complement strand
ACAAGCAGAAGCAGAAGGAGATGCAGAAGGAGAAGCAGAAGAAGCAGAAGCTGAAGGAGAAACAGAAGTAGGAGAAGGAGAAGGAGGAGAAGCAGAAGCAGAAGGAGAAGCAGAAGCGGAATGAGAAGCAGAAAGAGAAGCAGGAGAAGCACAAGAAGCAGAAGCAGGAGAAGCCGAAAGAGAAGAAGCAGAAGAAGCAGAATCAGAAGCAGAAGTAGAAGCAGAAGCAGAAGGAGAAGCAGCAGAAGAAGTAGAACCAGAAATTCAGGCAGGAGAAACAGAAGAAGCAGAAGCAGAAGCAGAAGGAGAAGCAAAAAGAGAAGCAGTAGGAGAAGTAGAAGAAGCAGCAGAAGGAGAAGCAGCAGAAGAAGCAGAAAAACAAGCAGGAGAAGCAGAAGCAGAAAGAGAAGTAGAAGCAGAAGAAACAGAATCAGAAGAAGAAGCAGTAGAAGCACAAGAAGCAGAAGCAGGAGAAGCAGAAGCAGAAGATAAAGAAGAAGCATAAGAAGCAGAAGCAGAGGGAGAAACAAAAGAAGGAGAAAGAGCAGAAGAAGGTGAAGCAGAAGGAGATGCAGAAGCAGAAAGAGAAGCAGAAACAGAAGGAGAAGAAGAAGGAGAAGTTGGAGAATCAGAAGAAGCAGAAGCAGAAGCAGAAAGAGAAGGAGAAGAAGGAGAAGGAGAAGCAGAAGGAGAAGGACAAGCAGGAGAAGCAGAAGAAGCAGAAGCGGGAGGAGCAGAAGAAGAAGAAGAAACAGAAGAAAGAGAAGGAGCAGAATGAGAAGCACAAGAAACAGAAGAAAGAGAAGGAGAAGAAGGAGAAGCAGAAGGAGAAGCAAAAGAGAAGCAGAAGAAGCAGAAGAAGCAGTAGCAGGAGAAGCAGAAGCAGCAGAAACAGAAGAAGCCCAAGAAGCAGAAGGAGAACCTGAAGCAGAAGGAGAAGCAGAAGCAGCAGAAGCTGGAAAAGTAGAAGCAGAAGAAACAGAACAAGCAGAAGAAGCAGAAGAAGAACGAGAAGCAGAAGAAGAACAAGGAGAAAGAGAAGGATTAGGAGTAGGAGAAACAGAAGGATAAGCAGAAGCAGAAAGAGAAGGAGAATGAGAAGGAGAAGCAGAAGAAGCAGAAGAAGCAGAAGCAGGAGAAGCAGAAGCAGAATGAAAAGCAGAAGAAGGAGAAATTGAAACAGAAGAAGATGCAGAAGAAGAAGCAGAAGCAGTAGTAGAAGCAGAAGAAGGAGAAGCAGAAGGAGAAGCATAAAGAGAAACAGAAGGAGAAGCAGGAGAAGCAGAAGCAGGAGAAGCAGAATCAGAAGAAATAGAAGAAGGAGAAGAAGCAGAAGCAGAAAGAGAAGCAGAAAGAGAAGGAGAAGCAAAAATAGAAGCAGAAGAAGTAAAAGCAGAACCTAAAGCAGAAGGAGAAGCAGGAGAAGCAGAAGAAGCAGAATCTGGAGAAGAAGAAGGAGAACCAGAAGGAGAAGCAGAAGCAGAAAGAGAAGCAAAAGCAGAAGGAGAAGCAGAAGGAGAAGCAGAAGAAACAGAAGAAGCAGAATCAGTAGCAGAAGAAGCTGAAGATGCAGAACCAGAAACAGAAGCAGAAGGAATAGCAGAAGAACGAGAAGGAGAAACAGAAGGAGAAGCAGAAGGAGACGCAGGAAAAGCAGAAGAAACAGAAGCAGACGGAGAAGAAGGAGAAGGAGAAGCCGAAGCAGAAGAAGAAGCAGAAGGAAAAGCACAAGCAGAAGGAGATGCAGAAAGAGAAGCAGGAGATGCAGAAGAAGCAGAAGCAGAAGGAGAAGAAGAAGGAGAAGAATCAGAATCAGAAGAAGCAGAAGCAGAAATAGAAAGAGAAGCCGACGAAGAGAAGCAGAACGAGAAGCAGGAGAAGCAGAAGAAGCAGAGCGTGAGAAGCAGAAGCAAAAGAAACAGAAGAAATAGAAGGAGCAGAAGCAGAAGGAGAAGCAGAAGCAGAAGGAGAAGCAGAAAGAGAAGCAGGAGAAGCAGAAGAAGCAGGAGAAGCAGAAGCAGAAGAAACAGGAGAAGCCGAAGAAGCAGAAGCAGAATCTGAAGCAGAAGGAGAAACAGAAGAAGCACAATCTGAAGCAGAAGCAGAAGAAACAGAAATAGTAGAATAAGCAGAAGCAGAAGCAGCAGGAGAAGCAGAAGAAGAAGATGGAGAAGGCGAAAGAGGAAGATTAGGAGTAGGAGAAGCAAAAGGATGAGCAGAAGCAGAAAGAGACGCAGAAGGAGAAGCAGCAAGAGAAGCAGGAGAAGCAGAAGAAACAGAAGGCGCAGAAGCAGAATGAGAAGCAGAAGGAGAAATTGAAGCAGAAGCAGAAGCAGAAGGAGAAACAGAAGCAGAAGGAGAAGCAGAAGAAGGAGAAGGAGAAGGAGAAGCAGAAAGAGAAGCCGAACGAGAAGCAGGAGAAGCAGAAGCAGGAGAAGCAGAAACAGAAGAAACAGAAGAAGGAGAAGAAAGAGAAGGAGAAGCAGAAACAGAAGGAAAAGCAGAAAGAGAAGCAGGAGAAGCAGAAGAAGCAGCAGCAGGAGAAGCAGAAGCCTAAGAAGCAGAAGCAGATCCTGAAGCAGAAGGAGAACCAGGAGAAGCAGAATCTGGAGAAGCAGAAGGAGAAGCAGAAGCAGAAAGAGAAGCAAAAGCAGAAGGAGAAGCAGAACAAGAAGCAGAAGAAACAGAAAAAGCAGAGGCAGTAGCAGAAGAAGCAGAAGATGCAGAAGCAGAAGGAGAAGCAGAAGGAAAAGCAGAAGAACGAGAAGGTGAAGGAGAAGGAGAAACAGAAGGAGAAGCAGAAAGAGAAGCAGAAGAAGGAGCAGGAGAAGGAAAAGCAGCAGGAGAAGCAGAAAGAGCAGCAGAAGGAGGAGCAGGAGATGCAGAAACAGGAGAAGCATAAGCAGAACAAACAGGAGAAGGACAAGAAGCAGAAGCAGAAGGAGAAGCAGATACAGAAGGAGAAGCAGAAAGAGAAGGAGGAGAAGCAGAAGAAGCTGAAGCAGGAGAAGCAGAAGCATAAGAATCCGAAGAAGCAGAAGGAGAACCTGAAGCAGAAGGAGAAGCAGGAGAAGCAGACGAAGCAGAATCTGGAGAAGCAGAAGGAGAAGCAGAAGCAGAAAGAGAATCAAAAGCAGAAGGAGAAGCAGAAGAAACAGAAGAAGTAGAAGCAGTAGCAGTTGTAGAAGAAGCAGAACGAGAAGCAGAAGGAAAAGCAGAAGAACAAGAAGGAGAAGGGAAACAGAAGGAGAAGCAGTAGGAGAATAAGAAGGAGAAGCAGAAGAAGAAGAAGGAGAATCAGAAGCAGAAGAAGATGCAGAAGGAGAAGCAGAAGAATCAGA
>NW_012301495.1:0-3341 GCF_000151885.1 Dipodomys ordii | reverse complement strand
GAAGGAAAAGCAGAAGGAGAAGCAGAAGGAGAAGCAGAAGCAGAAGAAGCAGCAGAAGGAGGAGAGGAAGCAGAAGAAGATGCAGAAGGAGAAGCTGGAGGAGCAGAAAAAGCAGACGCAGAAGAAGAAGTAGAAGTAGGAGAAGGAGAAGGAAGACCAGCAGAAGCAATAGGAGAAGCAGAAGGAGAAGCAGAAGCAGAATGAGAAGCAGAAAGAGAAGGAGTAGAAGCAGAAGAAGCAGGAAAACAGAAGCAGACGAAAGAGAAGAAGAAGAAGAAGAAGAAGAAGAAGAAGAAGAAGAAGAAGAAGAAGAAGAAGAAGAAGAAGAAGAAGAAGAAGAAGAAGAAGAAGAAGAAGAAGAAGAAGAATTAGAAGAAGAAGAATGAGAAGCATAAGGAGAAGCAGTAGAAGCAGAAGAAGCAGAAGCAGGAGAAGCAGAAGAAAAAGAATAAGCATAAGAAGCAGAATCAGAGGGAGTAGGAGAAGACGGAGAAGGAGCAGCAAAAGGAGAAGCAGAAGGAGAAGGAGAAGGAGAAGAAGATGCAGAAGGAGAAGCAGGAAAAGCAGAAGAAGCAGAAGCAGAAGGAGAAGCAGAAGTAGGAGAAGGAGAAGGAGAAGGAGAAGGAAGGGCAGCAGAAGCAATAGGAGAAGTAGAAGGAGAAGCAGAAGCAGAATGAGAAGCAGAAAGAGAAGCAGTAGAAGCAGAAGAAGCAGGGAAAGCAGAAGCAGACGAAAGAGAAGAAGATGAAGAAGAAGAAGAAGAAGAAGAAGAAGAAGAAGAAGAAGAAGAAGAAGAAGAAGAAGAAGAAGAAGAAGAAGAAGAAGAAGAAGAAGAAGAAGAAGAAGAAGAAGAAGAAGAAGAAGAAGAAGACGCAGCATAAGGCGAAGCGTAAGGAGAAGCAGTAGAAGCAGAAGAAGCAGAATCTGGAGAAGCAGAAGCAGAAGAAAAAGAATAAGCAAAATAAGCAGAAGAAGAAGCAGTGGGAGAAGCAGAAGAAGGAGAAGGAGCAGCAGAAGGAGAAGCAGAAGCAGACAGAGAAGCAGAAACAGAAGGAGAACAAGAAGGAGAAGCAGGAGAATCAGAAGCAGACAGAGAAGCAGAAACAGAAGGAGAACAAGAAGGAGAAGCAGGAGAATCAGAAGAAGCAGAAGTAGAAGCACAAAGAGGAGAAGAAGGAGAAGCAGAAGTAGAATCAGAAGAAACAGAAGAAGAAGCAGAAGAAACAGAAGCAAAAGAAACAGAGGAAGGAGAAGAGCAGAAGCAGAAGCAGAAAGAGAAGCAGAAAGAGAAGCAGGAGAAGTAGAAGAAGCAGAAGCAGAAGAAACAGGAGAAGCCGAAGAAGCAGAAGCAGAATCTGAAGCAGGAGAAACAGAAGAAGGACAATCTGAAGAAGAAGCAGAAGAAACAGAAATAGTACAATAAGCAGAAGCAGAAGCAGCAGGAAAAGCAGAAGAAAAAGAAGGAGAAGGCGAAAGAGAAGGATTAGGAGTAGGAGAAGCAAAAGGATAAGCAGAAGCAGAAAGGGACGCAGAAGGAGAAGCAGCACGAGAAGTAGGAGAAGCAGGAGAAACAGAAGCAGGAGAAGCAGAAGAAAGAGAAGACGCAGAAGCAGAATGAGAAGCAGAAGGAGAAATTGAAGCAGAAGCAGAAGGAGAAGCAGAAGAAACAGAAGAAGCAGAGGCAGTAGCAGAAGAAGCAAAAGATGCAGAAGCAGAAGGAGAAGCACAAGGAAAAGCAGAAGAACGAGAAGGAGAAGGCGAAACACAAGGAGAAGCAGAAAGAGAAGCAGAAGAAGGAGCAGGAGACGGAAAAGCAGCAGGAGAAGCAGAAAGAGCAGCAGAAGGAGAAGCAGGAGATACAGAAACAGGAGAAGCAGAAATAGAAGAATCAGGAGAAGGACAAGAAGCAGAGCAGAAGGAGAAGCACAAACAGAAGGAGAAGCAGAAAGAGAAGGAGGGGAAGCAGAAGAAGCAGAAGCAGGAGAAGCAGAAGCATAAGAATCCGAAGAAGCAGAAGCAGAACCTGAAGCAGAAGGAGAAGCAGGAGAAGCAGAAGAAACAGAATCTGGAGAAGCAGAATGACAAGCTGAAGGAGAAGCAGAAGCAGAAAGAGAATCAAAGGCAGAAGGAGAAGCAGAAGAAACAGAAGAAGCAGAAGCAGTAGCAGTTGCAGAAGAAGGAGAAGCAGAAGGAAAAGCAGGAGAACAAGAAGGAGAAAGAGAAACAGAAGCAGAAGGAGAAGGAGAATCAGAAGGAGAAGCAAAATAAGCAAAAGGAGAAACAGAAGGAGAAACAGAAGCAGAAGAAGCAGCACAAGGAGAAGCAGAAGCAGAAGAAGATGCATAAGGAGAAGCAGGAGAAGCAGAAGAAGCAGAAGCAGAAGGAGAAGGAGAAGTAGGAGAAGGAGAAGGAAGAGTCGCAGAAGCAATAGGAGAAGCAGAAGGAGAAGCAGAAGCAGAATGAGAAGAAGAAAGAGAAGGAGTAGAAGCAGAAGAAGCAGGAAAAGAAGAAGCAGAATAAAGAGAAGAAGAAGAAGAAGAAGAAGAAGAAGAAGAAGAAGAAGAAGAAGAAGAAGAAGAAGAAGAAGAAGAAGAAGAAGAAGAAGAAGAAGAAGAAGAAGAAGGAGAAGGAGAAGGAGAAGGAGAAGGAGAAGGAGAAGCATAACGAGAAGAAGTAGAAGCAGAAGAAGCAGAAGCAGGAGAAGCTGAAGCAGAAGTATAAGAATAAGCATAAGAAGCAGAATCAGAGGCAGAAGCAGAAGAAGGAGAAGGAGCAGCAGAAGGAGAAGCAGAAGCAGAAAGAGAAGCAGAAACAGAAGGAGAACAAGTAGGAGAAGCAGGAGAATCAGAAGAAGTAAAAGTAGAAGCAGAAAGAGAAGGAGAAGAAGGAGAAGCAGAAGTAGAATCAGAAGAAACAGAAGAAGAAGAAGCAGGATAAACAGAAGCAAAAGAAACAGAAGAAGGAGAAGTGCAGAAGCAGAAGCAGAAGGAGAAGCAGAAGAAGAAGGAGAAGCAGAAAGAGAAGCAGGAGAAAAAGAAGGAAAATGAAAAAGAGAAGGATTAGGAGTAGGAGAAGCAGAAGGATAAGCAGAAGCAGAAGTAGAAGAAGGAGAAGCAGAAGGAGAAACAGAAGAAGCAGAAGCATGAGAAGCAGAAGAAGCAGAAGCAGAAGAAAAAGAATAAGCAAAAGAAGCAGAAGGAGTGTAAGAAACAGAAGAAGGAGAAGGAGTAGCAGAAAGAGAAGCAGAAGCAGAAGGAGAAAGAGTAGAAGTAGAAGCAGAAGAAGCTGAAGACAGGAGAAGCAGAAGAAGAAGAAGCAGCAAAAGGAGAAGAAGGAGCAAA
>NW_012301494.1:0-3342 GCF_000151885.1 Dipodomys ordii | reverse complement strand
TCACACAACGGGGACAGAGCTGGACACAGTGGGACACAGAGGGGACAGAGCGTGACACAGCGGGACACAGCAGGGGACTCAGCGGGAAACAGCGGGGGACACAGGGAAGACACAGCTGGACACTGAGGGAGACAGAGCGAGGACACAGCCGGACACAGTGAAACACTGCGTGACACAGTGGGGACACAGCAGGGGACACAGCGGGACACAGAGAGGGACACAGAGGGACACAGCGGGGTACACAGCAGGCACAAAGCGGGACACAGCGGGGGACACAGCGAGGACAAAGCGGGACACAGCGGTGACACAGCGGGACACAGCTGGGGACACTGCGGGACACAGCGGGACACAGCTGGGACACAGCAAGGACACAGCGGGGGACACAGCGGGACACAGCCGGACACAGCCGGGGACACAGCGGGACACAGCGAGAGACACAGCGGGGGACACAGCGGGATACAGCGGGGAACAAAGAGAGGACCCAGCGGGACCCAGCGGGACACAGCGTCGATAGAGTGGGGACACAGTGGGACACAGCGGTGAAACAACCGGACTCAGCGGGGGACACTGTGGGACCCAGCGGGAACCAGTGGGGACACAGCAAGGACACAGCGGGGGACACAGCGGGACACAGCGGGACACAGCGGGGGACACAGCAAGGGACACAGCAGGAGACACAGCGGGACACAGTGGGGAACACAGCAAGGGACACATCGGGAGACACAGCGGGACACAGTGGGGAACACAGAGAGAGACACAGCAGGACCCAGCGGGACACAGCGTCGATACAGCGGGTACACAGCGGGACACAGCGGGGTACACAGCTGTTGACACAACGGGACACAGTGGGGTACACAGCGGGACACAGCGGGACACAGCGGGGCACAGCAGGGACAAAACGGGAGACACAGTGGGGAACAGAGCAGGACACAACGGGGACACAGAGAGGACACAGTGGGGACACAGCGAGACTCAGCCGGGGACACAGTGGGGGAAAAAGCGGGACACAGTGGGACACAGCGGGACACAGCGGGACACAGCGGGGTACACAGCTGTTGACACAACGGGAAACAAGGGGTACATAGCGGGACACAGAGGGACACAGCGGGGACGCAGCGGGACACAGCGGGACACAGCGGAACACGGCGGGGGACACAGCGGGACACAGAGCAGGACATAGCGAGGACACAGCGGGACAAAGCGGGACACAGCTGGGGACACAGCGAGGACACAGTGGGGGACACAGTGGGGGAAACAGCTGGACACAGCGGGGAACACAGCGAGGACACAGCGGCACCCAGGGCACACAGCGTAGATACAGCGGAGACACAGCGTTACACAGCATGGTACAAAGCTGTGGACACAACGGGACACAGTGGGGGCACAGCGGGACACAGCAGGACGCAGTGGGACACAGCGGGGACAAAGCGTGAGACACAGCAGGGGACAGAGCTGGAGACAGCGGGGGACACAGCGGGGACACAGCGAGGACACAGCGGGACAGAGCGGGACACTGCAGGGCACAGCGGGGGACACAGTGGGACACAGCGAGGACACAGCAGGACACAGCGGCGACACATAGAGGACTCAGCGGGGGACAGAATAGGGGACAGAGCGGGACACATCGGGACACTGCGGGGCACAGCGGGGGACACAGCGGGACACAGCGGGGGACCCAGCGGGACACAGCGGGACACAGCGGGACACTGAGGGGCACAGTGGGGGAGACAGCGGGACACAGAGGGGGACACAGGGAGGACACAGCTTAATACAGCATGGGACAAAGCGAGGACACAGCGGGACACAGCGAGACACAGCGGGACACAGCGGGGAACCAGCAGTGGTCACAGCGGGACACAGCGGGGGACAAAGCGGGACACCACGGAACACAGCAGGACACAGCGTGAAACAGCGGTGAACCTGCGGGGGCACAGCGGGACACAGCGGGGGACACAGCAGGACCCAGCGGGACACAGAGGGGGACACAGCGGGACACAGAGTTTATAGAGCGGCGACACAGCGGGACACAGCGGGACACAGCGGGACCCAGCAGGGACACAACAAGGACACAGCGGATGACACAGCGGGACACAGAGGGACACAGAGGGGGACACAGCGAGGGACACAGCGGGGGACACAGCGGGACACAACGGGGGACACAGCGGGACACAGCGGGGACACAGAGGGGACTCAGCAGTGGACATAGCGGGGGACAAAGCGGGACACCACATGACACAGTGGGACACAGCGGGACACAGCGGAGACACTGCGGGGACACTGCGGCGACACAGCGGGAGAAAGCGGGGGACCCAGCGGGACACAGCGGGACACAGGAGGACCCAGCGGGGAAACAGAGGGCTCACAGTGGGACACAGCGAGGACACAGCGGGACACAGCGGGACACAGCGGGACACAGCGGGGGACACAGCGGGACCCAGCAGGACACAGCGGGGGACACAGCGGGACACAGCGGGGGACACAGCAGGGACACAGTGGGACACAGTAGGACACAGCGTGGGACAAAGCGGGAGACAGCGGAGGACACAGCGAGGACGCAGCTGGACCCAGCGGGGACACAGAGGGGACTCAGCAGGGGACATAGAGGGGAAAAAGCGGGACACCACGGGACACAGTAGGACACAGCGGGACACAGCGGGGACACTGCGGGACACAGAGGGGACACAGCTGGACACAGAAGGGTACACAGCGGGGCACAGCGGACACACAACGGGGACAGAGCTGGACACAGAGGGACACAGATGGGACAGAGCGTGACACAGCGGGACACAGCGGGACACAGCAGGGGACTCAGCGGGACACAGCGGGGGACACAGGCAGGACACAGCTGGACACTGAGGGAGACAGAGCGAGGACACAGCCGGACACAGCGAAACACAGCGTGACACAGTGGGGACACAGCAGGGGACACAGCGGGACACAGCCGGGGACACAGAGGGACCCATCAGGGTACACAGCAAGGACAAAGCGGGACACAGCGGGGGACACATCGAAGACACTGCGTGATACAGCGGTGACACATCGTGACACAGCTGGGTACACTGCGGGACACAGCGGGACACTGCGTGGACACTGCAAGGATACAGCGGGGGACACAGCGGGACACAGCCGGACACAGCCGGGGACTCTTCGGTACACATCGAGAGACACAGCGTGGTGACACAGTCGTACACTTCGGTGATTTTTATAGAGGACACAGCGAGACACATCGGGGACACAGCATCTTTAGAGCGGGGACACAGCGGGACACAGCGGTGACTTATCGGTGACTCCATTTGGGGACACTGCTGGGATCCACCAGGACCTCTTCGGGGGACACAGCAA
>NW_012301493.1:0-3342 GCF_000151885.1 Dipodomys ordii | reverse complement strand
GCTAATTCTACTATTTCTGTTTCTTCTGCTTCTGCTCCAGATTGTGCTTCTTCTGTTTCTCGTCTGCTTCAGATCTGCTGCTGCGTCTTCGGCTTCTCCTGTTTCTTCTGCTTCTGCTTCTCCTGCTTCTTCTGCTTCTCATGCTTCTCTTTCTGCTTCTCCTTCTGCTTCTGCTTCTCCTTCTGCTTCTGCTCCTTCTATTTCTTCTGTTTCTTTTGCTTCTGCTTCTCACGCTCTGCTTCTTCTGCTTCTCCTCCTTCTCGTTCTGCTTCTCTTCGTCGGCTTCTCTTTCTACTTCTCCTTCTGCTTCTTCTGATTCTGCTTCTTCTTCTTCTTCTTCTCCTTCTGCTTCTTCTGCTTCTCCTGCTACTCCTTCTGCATCTCCTTCTGCTTGTGCTTTTCCTTCTGCTTCTTCTTCTGCTTCTGCTTCTCCTTATTCTGCTTCTCCGTCTGTTTCTGCTTCTTCTGTTTTTCCTGCTTCTCCTTCTGCTTCTCATTCTTCTTCTCCTTCTGTTTCTCCTTCTCGTTATTCTGCTATTCCTGCTGCTTCTCTATCTGCTTCTGCATCTTAGCTTCTTCTGCTACTGCTTCTGTTTCTGCTTCTTCTGTTTCTTCTGCTTCTCTTTCTGCTTCTCCTTCTGCTTTTTCTTCTCTTTCTGCTTCTGCTTCTCCTTCTGGTTCTCCTTCTTCTCCAGATTCTGCTTCTTCTGCTTCTCCTGCTTCTCCTTCTGCTTCAGGTTCTGCTTCTGCTTCTTCAGCTTCTATTTCTGCTTCTCCTTCTGTTTCTGCTTCTCTTTCTGCTTCTGCTTTTTATCCTTCTTCTATTTCTTTTGATTCTGCTTCTCCTGCTTCTGTTCTTCTGCTTCTCCTTCTGTTTCTCTTTATGCTTCTCCTTCTGCTTCTACTTCTTTTGCTTCTCCTTCTGCTTCTGCTTCTGCTTCTCCTTCTGCATCTTCTTCTGTTTCAATTTCTCCTTCTTCTGCTTTTCATTCTGCTTCTGCTTCTCCTGCTTCTGCTTCTTCTGCTTCTCCTGCTTCTCCTTCTCCTTCTCTTTCTGCTTCTGCTTATCCTTCTGTTTCTCCTACTCCTAATCCTTCTCTTTCTCCTTCTCCTTCTTCTTCTTCTGCTTCTCCTGCTGCTTCTTTTTCTGCTTCTTCTGTTTCTTCTTCTTCTGCTTCAGCTTCTGCTTCTTCTGCTTCTCCTTCTGCTTCTGCTCTTCTGCTTCTGCTCTTCTCCTTCTATTCTTCTGTTACTGCTTCTCCTGCTTCTTCTTCTTCTGCTTCTCCTACTTCTCCTTCTGCTTCTCCGTCTCATTCTCCTTCTCCTTCAATTTCTCCTTCTTGTGCTTCTCATTGTGCTTCTGCTTCTTCTTCTCCTGCTTCTGCTTCTTCTGTTTCTCCTTCTGCTTCTCCTTCTGCTTCTCTTTCTGCTTCTTATTCTGCTTCTGCTCCTCCTACTCCTAATCCTTCTCTTTCTCCTTCTTCTTCTGCTTCTCGTTCTGCTTCTGCTTCTTCTGCTTGTTCGGTTTCTTCTGCTTCTCCTTTTCCAGCTTCTGCTTCTCCTTCTGCTTCAGGTTCTCCTTCTGATTCTTCGGCTTCTTCTGTGTCTTCTGCTTCTGCTTCTCCTGCTACTGCTTCTTCTGCTTCTCCTGCTTCTCCTTCTCCTTCTCTTTCTGCTTCTGCTTATCCTTCTGTTTCTCCTACTCCTAATCCTTCTCTTTCTCCTTCTCCTTCTTCTTCTTCTGCTTCTCCTGCTGCTTCTTCTTCTGCTTCTTCTGCTTCTTCTGCTTCTCTTTCTGCTTCTCCTTCTGCTTCTGCTTCTCCTTCTGCTCCTTCTCCTTCTTCTGTTTCTTCTTCTTCTTCTTCTTCTTCTTCTTCTGATTCTCCCGCTTCTGCTTCTTCTGCTTCTCCTGCTTGTCCTTCTCCTTCTGCTTCTCCTTCTCCTTCTTCTGCTGCTCTTTCTGCTTCTGCTTCTGCTTCTTCTGATTCTTCAACTTCTCCGTCTTCTTCTCCTTCTGTTTCTGCTTCTCTTTCTGCTTCTGCGTCTCCTTCTGTTTCACCTTCTGCTGCTCCTTCCCCTTCTTCTGCTTCTCGTCCTGCTTCTGCTTCTTCTGCTTGTTCTGTTTCTTCTGCTTCTGCTTTTCCAGCTTCTGCTGCTTCTGCTTCTCCTTCTGCTTCAGGTTCTCCTTCTGGTTCTTGGGCTTCTTCTGTTTCTTCTGCTTCTGCTTCTCCTGCTACTGCTTCTTCTGCTTGTCTTTCTGCTTCTCCTTATGCTTCTGCTTCTCCTTCTGCTCCTTCTCCTTCTTCTGTTTCTTCTTCTTCTTCTGCTTCTCCTGCTTCTGCTTCTTCTGCTTCTCCTGCTTGTCCTTCTCCTTCTGCTTCTCCTTCTTCTGCTGCTCTTTCTGCTTCTGCTTCTGCTTCTTCTGATTCTTCAACTTCTCCTTCTTCTTCTCCTTCTGTTTCTGCTTCTCTTTCTGCTTCTGCGTCTCCTTCTGCTTCACCTTCTGCTGCTCCTTCCCCTTCTTCTGTTTCTCCCTCTGCTTCTGCTACTTATGCTTCTTCTTTTTCTTCTGCTTCTGCTTTTCCAGCTTCTGCTGCTTCTGCTTCTCCTTCTGCTTCAGGTTCTCCTCCTGGTTCTTGGGCTTCTTCTGTTTCTTCTGCTTCTGCTTCTCCTGCTACTGCTTCTTCTGCTTCTCTTTCTGCTTCTCCTTCTGCTTCTGCTTCTCCTTCTGCTCCTTCTCCTTCTTCTGTTTCTTCTTCTTCTGCTTCTCCTGCTTTTCCTTCTCCTTCTGCTTCTCCTTCTCCTTCTTCTGCTCTTTCTGCTTCTGCTTCTGCTTCTTCAGATTCTCCAACTTCTCCTTCTTCTTCTCCTTCTGTTTCTGCTTCTCTATCTGCTTCTGCATCTCCTTCTGCTTCACCTTCTGCTGCTCCTTCTGCTTCTTCTGTTTATCACTCTGCATCAGATACTTAAGCTACTTCTTTTTCTTCAGCTTTTGCTTCTCCTGCTTCTTCTGCTTCTCCTGCTTCTCTTTCTCCTTCTGCTTATCCTTCAGATTCTCCTACTCCTATTCCTTGTCTTTCTCTTTCGCCTTCTTCATCTTACGCGTCTCCTGCTGCTTCTTCTTCTGCTTCTTCTGCTTTTGATGTTATTTTTTCTTCTTCTGAATCAGCTACTGCTTCTTCTGCTTCTCCTTCTGCTTCTGCTTCACTGACTGCTACTGCTCCTCAACTTCTTCTGCATACTGCTGACGATGCTTCGTTTTCTGCTTGTCTTACTTCTGCTACTGCTTCACCATCCCATTCGCGTACTCATTGATTTCTCCATCTAATGCATCTCATCTAA
>NW_012301492.1:0-3342 GCF_000151885.1 Dipodomys ordii | reverse complement strand
TTTCTTCTGCTTCTGCTTCAGATTGTGCTTCTTCTGTTTCTCCTGCTTCAGATTCTGCTTATTCGGCTTCTCCTGTTCCTTCTGCTTCTGCTTCTCCTGCTTCTTCTGCTTCTCTTTCTGCTTCTCCTTCTGCTTCTGCTTCTCCTTCTGCTTCTGCTTCTGCTCTTCTCCTTCTTCTTGTTCTTTTGCTTCTGTTTCTTCTTGTTCTTTTGCTTCTGATTCTTCTTCTTCTTTTTCTTCTGTTTCTTCTGATTCTATTTCTGCTTCTCGTTCTTCTCCTCTTTCTGCTTCTACTTCTGCTTCTTCTGATTCTCCTGCTTCTCCTTCTTGTTCTCCTTCTGTTTCTGCTTCTCCTTCTGCTTCTGCTTCTCCTTCTGCTGCTCCTTCTCCTTCTCCTTCTTCTGCTTCTCCCACTGCTTCTGCTTCTTTTGCTTATTCTTTTTCTTCTGCTTATGCTTCTTCTGTTTCTGCTTCTTCTGCTTCTACTGCTTCTCCTTATGATTCTCCTTATGCTGCTTCTTCATCTTCGTCTACTTCTTCTTCTTCTCTTTCTTCTGCTTCTACTTTTCCTGCTTCTTCTGCTTCTATTGCTTCTCTTTCTGCTTCTCATTCTGCTACTGTTTCTCCATCTGCTTCTCCTATTGCTTCTGCTGCACTTCCTTCTCCTTCTCCTTCTCCTACTTCTGCTTCTCCTTTTGCTTCTGCTTCTTCTGCTTCTCCTGCTTCTCCTTCTGCATCTTCTTCTGCTTCTGCTTCTCTTTCTGCTGCTTCTTCTGCTTCTGCTTCTCCTTCTTCTGCTTCTCCTTCTGATTCTCATTCTGCTGCTCCTTCTCCTTCTTCCTCTGATTCTGCTTCTTGTGCTTATTCTTTTTCTACTGCTTCTGCTTCTCCTGCTTCTGCTTCTTCTGCTTCTCCTGCTTCTGCTTCTTCTGCTTCTTCTGCTTCTACTGCTTCTCCTTCTTCTTCTTCTTCTTCTTCTTCTTCTTCTTCTTCTTCTTCTTCTTCTTCTTCTTCTTCTTCTTCTTCTTCTTCTTCTTCTTCTCTTCCTCCTCCTCCTTCTTCTTCTTCTTCTTCTTCTTCTTCTTCTTCTTCTTCTTCTTCTTCTTCTTCTTCTTCTTCTTCTTCTTCTTCTTCTTCTTCTTCTTCTTCTTCTTCTTCTTTTTCTTCTTCTTCTTCTCTTTCTTCTGCTTCTGCTTTTCCTGCTTCTTCTGGGTCTACTGCTTCTCTTTCTGCTACTCATTCTGCTTCTCCTGCTTCTGCTTCTCCTATTGCTTCTGCTGCTCTTCCTTCTCTTTCTCCTACTTCTACTTCTTCTTCTGCTTCTGCTTCTCCTGCTTCTCATGCTTCTCCTTCTGCATCTCCTTCTGCTTGTGCTAGTCCTTATGCTTATTCTTCTGTTTCTGCTTTTACTTCTGCTTCTTCTGCTTCTCCTTCTGATTCTCCTTCTGCTTCTGCTTCTTTTTCTCCTTCTTGTTCTCGTTCTTCTGCTTTTCCTTCTGCTTCTCCTTCTGCTTCTGCTGCAACTGCTACTGCTTCTTCTGTTTCTTCTGCTTCTCCTTCTGCTTTTGATTCTCTTTCCGCTTCTGCTTCTCCTTCAGCATCTCATTCTGCTTCTCCATATTCTGCTTCTTCTGCTTCCCCTGCTTCTCCTTCTGCTTCAGGTTCTGCTTCTGCTTCTTCGGATTCTTATGCTTCTGCTTCTCCTGCTTCTGCTTCTTCTGCTTCCCCTCCTTCTCTTCTTCCCTCTCCTTCTCTTTCTGCTTCTCCTTCTGCTTCTGCTTCTCCTTCTTCTTCTGCTTCTTGTCCTTCTCCTGTATCTTCTGCTTCTGATTCTCCTGTTTCTGAATCTTCTGCTTCTCCTCCTGCTGCTCTTTCTGCTTCTCCTGCTGCTTTTCCTTCTCCTGCTCCTTCTTCTGCTTCTCTTTCTGTTTCTCCTTCTGTTTCTCCTTCTCCTTCTCGTTCTTATGCTTTTATATCTGCTTCTCCTTCTGCATCTTCTGCTTCTTCTGCTACTGCCTCTGCTTCTTCTGTTTCTTCTGCTTCTCCTTCTGCTTCTCCTTCTGCTTTTGCTTCTCTTTGTGCTTCTGCTTCTCCTTCTGCTTCTCCAGATTCTGCTTCTTCTGCTTCTCCTGCTTCTCCTTCTGCTTCAGGTTCTGATTCTGCTTCTTCGGCTTCTTCTGCTTCTGCTTCTCCTGCTTCTGCTTCTTCTGCTTCTCCTGCATCTCTTTCTGCTTTTCCTTCTGTTTCTGCTTCTCCTTCTGCTTCTGCTTCTTCTCCTTCTTCTGTTTCTTCTGCTTCTGCTTCTCCTGCTACTGCTTCTCCTGCTTCTCGTTCTGCTTCTCTTTCTGCTTCTCCTTCTCCTTCTTCTCCTTCTCCTTCTGCTTCTGCTTCTGCTTCACTTTCTCCTTCTGCTTCTCATTCTGCTTCTGCGTCTTCTGTTTCTTCTGCTTCTCCTGTTTCTGCTTCTCCTGCTACTCCTACTTCTCGTGCTGCTTCTCCTTCTGCGTCTCTTTCTGCTTCTGCTTATCCTTTTGCTTCTCCTACTCCAACTCCTTCTCTTTCGCCTTCTCCGTCTTCTTCTTCTTCTCCTGCTGCTTCTGCTTCTACTTATTCTACTATTTCTGTTTCTTCTGCTTCTGCTTCAGATTGTGCTTCTTCTGTTTCTCCTGCTTCAGATTCTGCTTCTGCTTCTTCAGCTTCTCCTGTTTCTTCTGCTTCTGCTTCTCCTGCTTCTTCTGCTTCTCCTGCTTCTCTTTCTGCTTCTCCTTCTGCTTCAGCTTCTGCTTCTCCTTCTGCTCTTCTCCTTCTTCTGTTTCTTTCGCTTCTGTTTCTTCTTCTTCTTCTTCTGTTTCTTCTGATTCTACTTCTGCTTCTCCTTCTTCTTTTTCTCTTTCTGCTTCTTCTGATTCTCCTGCTTCTCCTTCTTGTTTTCCTTCTGTTTCTGCTTCTCTTTCTGCTTCTCTTTCTGCTTCTCTTTCTCCTTCTGCTGCTCCTTCTCCTTCTCCTTCTTCTGCTTCTCCCACTGCTTCTGCTTCTGCTTCTTTTGCTTATTCTTTTTCTTCTGCTTCTGCTTCTCCTGCTTCTGCTTCTTCTGCTTCTACTGCTTCTCCTTATACTTCTCCTTATGCTTCTCCTTATGCTGCTGCTTCTTCTTCTTCTTCTTTTTCGTCTTCTTCTTCTCTTTCTTTTGATTCTGCTTTTCCTGCTTCTTCTGCTTCTACTGCTTCCCTTTCTGCTTCTCATTCTTCTTCTGCTTCTCTTTCTGCTTCTCCTATTGCTTCTGCGGCTCATCCTTCTCCTTCTCCTTCTTCTACTTCTCCTTCTGCTTCTGCTTCTTCTGCT
>NW_012301491.1:0-2097 GCF_000151885.1 Dipodomys ordii | reverse complement strand
ACACAGCGGGGACATTGCAGGGGACACAGCGAGGACACAGAGGGACCCAGCGGGACACAGCGTCGATACAGCGGGCACACAGCGGGACACAGCGGGGTACACAGCTGTGGACACACCCGGACACAGCGGGGGACACAGCGAGGACACAGCAGAACACAGCGGGGGACACAGCGAGGACACAGCGGGACACAGAGGTGACACAGCTGGACACAACAGAGTACACAGCGGTACACAGCGGGCACACAGCGGAGACACAGCGGGACACAGCGGGGAACATAGGGAGGACACAGCAGGACCCAGCAGGACACAGCGTCGATACAGCGGGGACACAGCGAAACACAGCGGGGTACACAGTTGTCGACACAACGGGACACAGTGGGGGAGACAGCGAGGACACAACAGGACACAGCGGGGACATTGCGGGGACACAGCGCAGCAAAGCGGGGGACACAGCGGGACACAGCGGGACACAGTGGGGGACAAAGTGGGGGACAGCAGAGACAGAGAGGGGACACAGCGAGACACAGCAGTGACACAGCCTGACACAAAGGAGTACACAGCCGGACACAGCGGGCACAAAGTGGGGACACAGCGGGACACAGCGGGACACAGCTTGGGACACAGCAGGGACACAGTGGGACACAGCGGGCGACACAGCGAGGACACAGCGGGACACAGTGTGGGTCAAAGTGGGAGACAGCGGGGGACACAGCGAAGACACAGCAGGACATAGCGGCGACACAGAGGGGACTCAGCGGGGGACACAGCGGGGGACAAAGCAGGTCACCATGGGACACAGTGTGACACAGCGGGACACAGCGGGGACACTGCGGGGACACAGCGGGACAAAGCGGGGGACACAGCGGGACACAGCGGGACACAGCAGGGACCGAGGCGGACACAGCAGGACACAGCGGGACACAGCGGGGGACACAGCGGGACACAGCGCGGGACCCAGCTAGGACACAGAGGGACACAGCAGGGGACAGAGCGAGGATAAAGCAGGGGACACAGCGGGGGACACAGCGGGACACAGCGGGGAACACAGCGAGGACACAGCGGGACCCAGCGGGACTCAGCGTCGATCCAGCAGGGACACAGCGTTACACAGCGTGGTACACAGCTGTGGACACAACGGGACACAGTGGGGGCACAGCAGGACTCAGAGGGACACAGTGGGACACAGCGGGGACAAAGCGTAAAACACAGCAGGGGACAAAGCAGAAGACAGCAGGGGACACAGCGAGGATACAGCGGGACACAGAGGTGACAAGCGGGGGATACAGCGGGACACAGCGGTGGATACAGCGGGGGAGACAGCGGGACACAGCGGGACACAGCGGGGGACACAGGGGGACACACCGGGACACAGCGGGGGACACAGCAAGGACACAGCGGACACAGCGGGGAAACAGCGGGGACTCAGCGGGGGACACAGCGGGGGACAAAGCGGGACACCACGGAACACAGTGGGACACAGTGCGAAACAACAGTGATCCTGCGGGGACACAACGGGACACAGCGGGGGACACAGCGGGACACAGCGGGACAGAGTGGGGGACACAGCGAGACACAGTGTGGGATAGAGCGTGGGACACAGTGAGAAACAACAGGGACAAAACTGGACACAGCGGGCTACACAGAGGGACACAGCTGGGGACACAGCGAGGACACAGCGGGACACAGCGGGGGACACAGCGGGACACAGCTGGGGACACAGCGAGGACACAGCGGGACACAGCGGGGGACACAACAAGGACACAGCGGGACACAGCGGGGAACACAGCGGGACACAGCGGGGGACACAGCGGGTCACAGCGGGGGACACAGCGGGGGACACAGTGGGACAAAGCGGGAGACACAGTGGGACAAAGCGGGGGACACAGTGGGACACAACGGGACACAATGGAGGACACAGAGGGAGACAGCGGAGACAGAGAGGGGACACAGCGGTGACACAGCTGAACACAACGGGCTACACAGCAGGACACAGCGTTCACACAGTGGGGTCACAGCGGGACACAGCAGGGTGAGAGCTGGACACAGCGGGAAAAATGCGGGGGACACAGTGGGGGACACAGCGGGTACACATTGGAC
>NW_012301490.1:0-3342 GCF_000151885.1 Dipodomys ordii | reverse complement strand
AATCTGAAGCAGAAGGAGAAACAGAAGAAGCACAATCTGAAGCAGAAGCAGAAGAAACAGAAATAGTAGAATAAGCAGAAGCAGAAGCAGCAGGAGAAGCAGAAGAAGAAGATGGAGAAGGCGAAAGAGGAAGATTAGGAGTAGGAGAAGCAAAAGGATAAGCAGAAGCAAAAAGAGACGCAGAAGGAGAAGCAGCAAGAGAAGCAGGAGAAGCAGAAGAAACAGAAGGCGCAGAAGCAGAATGAGAAGCAGAAGGAGAAATTGAAGCAGAAGCAGAAGCAGAAGGAGAAACAGAAGCAGAAGGAGAAGCAGAAGAAGGAGAAGGAGAAGAAGAAGCAGAAAGAGAAGCCGAACGAGAAGCAGGAGAAGCAGAAGCAGGAGAAGCAGAAACAGAAGAAACAGAAGAAGGAGAAGAAACAGAAGGAGAAGCAGAAACAGAAGGAAAAGCAGAAAGAGAAGCAGGAGAAGCAGAAGAAGCAGCAGCAGGAGAAGCAGAAGAAGCAGAAGCAGAACCTGAAGCAGAAGGAGAAGCAGGAGAAGCAGAATCTGGAGAAGCAGAAGGAGAAGCAGAAGCAGAAAGAGAAGCAAAAGCAGAAGGAGAAGCAGAACTAGAAGCAGAAAAACAGAAGAAGCAGAGGCAGTAGCAGAAGAAGCAGAAGATGCAGAAGCAGAAGGAGAAGCAGAAGGAAAAGCAGAAGAACGAGAAGGAGAAGGAGTAGGAGAAACAGAAGGAGAAGCAGAAAGAGAAGCAGAAGAAGGAGCAGGAGAAGGAAAAGCAGCAGGAGAAGCAGAAAGAGCAGCAGAAGGAGAAGCAGAAGCAGAAGCAGAAGCAGAAGTAGAAGCAGAAGAAGGAGAAGCAGAAGGAGAAGCATAAAGAGAAACAGAAGGAGAAGCAGGAGAAGCAGAAGCAGGAGAAGCAGAATCAAAAGAAATAGAAGAAGGATAAGAAGCAGAAGCAGAAAGAGAAGCAGAAACAGAAGGTGAAGCAGAAATAGAAGCAGAAGAAGCTGAAGAAGCAGAAGCAGAACCTCAAGCAGAAGGAGAAGCAGGAGAAGCAGAAGAAGCAGAATCTGG
Organism: Dipodomys ordii; assembly: GCF_000151885.1. Lineage (NCBI taxonomy): Eukaryota > Metazoa > Chordata > Mammalia > Rodentia > Heteromyidae > Dipodomys > Dipodomys ordii. The sequence goes on along the minus strand of NW_012301490.1, from coordinate 2,268 downwards.
AGAAGAAGGAGAACCAGAAGGAGAAGCAGAAGCAGAAAGAGAAGCAAAAGCAGAAGGAGAAGCAGAAAGAGAAGCAGAAGAAACAGAAGAAGCAGAAGCAGAAGCAGTAGCAGAAGAAGCTGAAGATGCAGAAGCAGATAGAGAAGCAGAAGGAATAGCAGAATAACGACAAGGAGAAACAGAAGGAGAAGAAGAATGAGAAGCAGAAGGAGAAGAAGGAAAAACAGAAGAAGCAGAAACAGACGGAGAAGCAGAAGAAGGAGAAGCAGAAGAAGAAGCAGAAGGAAAAGCACAAGCAGAAGGAGATGCAGAAGGAGTAGCAGGAGAAGCAGAGGAAGCAGAAGCAGAAGGAGAAGAAGAAGGAGAAGAAGCAGAATCAGAAGAAGCAGAAGGAGAAGTAGAAAGAGAAGCCGACGAAGAGAAGCAGAACGAGAAGCAGGAGAAGCAGAAGAAGCAGAGCGGGAGAAGCAGAAGAAGAAGAAACAGAAGAAATAGAAGGAGCAGAAGCAGAAGGAGAAGCAGAAAGAGAAGCAGAAAAAGCAGAAGAAGCAGAAGCAGGAGAAGCAGAAGCAGAAGAAACAGGAGAAGGACAAGAAGCAGAAGCAGAAGCAGAAGGAGAAGCAGAAAGAGAAGCAGTAGAAGCAGAAGAAGCAGGAAAAGCAGAAGCAGCAGAAAGAGAAGAAGAAGAAGAAGAAGAAGAAGAAGAAGAAGAAGAAGAAGAAGAAGAAGAAGAAGAAGAAGAAGAAGAAGAAGAAGAAGAAGAAGAAGAAGAAGAAGAAGAAGAAGAAGAAGAAGAAGAAGGAAAAGGAGAAGGAGAAGCAGTAGAAGCAGAAGAAGCAGAAGCAGGAGAAGCAGAAGCAGAAGAAAAAGAATAAGCATAAGAAGCAGAATCAGAGGGAGAAGCAGTAGAAGGAGAAGCAGATGCAGAAGAAGCAGCAGAAGGAGAAGCAGAAGCAGAAGAAGATGCAGAAGGAGAAGCAGGAGAAGCAGAAGAAGGAGAAGGAGAAGGCGAAAGAGAAGGATTAGGAGTAGGAGAAGCAAAAGGATAAGCAGAAGCAGAAAGAGACGCAGAAGGAGAAGCAGCACGAGAAGTAGGAGAAGCAGGAGAAGCAGAAGCAGGAGAAGCAGAAGAAACAGAAGACGCAGAAGCAGAATGAGAAGCAGAAGGAGAAATTGAAGCAGAAGCAGAAGGACAATCAGAAGAAGGCGAAGGAGAAGCAGAAAGAGAAGCACAACGAGAAGCAGGAGAAGCAGAAGCAGGAGAAGCAGAAGCAGAAGAAACATAGGAAGGAGAAGAAGCAGAAACAGAAGGAGAAGCAGAAACAGAAGGAAAAGCAGAAAGAGAAGCAGAAGAAGCAGAAGAAGCAGCAGCAGGAGAAGCAGAAGCAGAAGAAGCCGAAGAAGCAGAAGCAGAACCTGAAGCAGAAGGAGAAGCAGGAGAAGCAGAAGAAGCAGAATCTGGAGAAGCAGAAAGAGAAGCAGAAGCAGAAAGAGAAGCAGAAGCAGAAAGAGAAGCAAAAGCAGAAGGAGAAGCAGAAGGAGAAGCAGAAGAAACAGAAGAAGCAGAGGCAGTAGCAGAAGAAGCAGAAGATGCAGAAGCAGAAGGAGAAGCAGAAGCAGTAGTAGAAGCAGAAGAAGGAGAAGCATAAAGAGAAACAGAAGGAGAAGCAGGAGAAGCAGAAGCAGGAGAAGCAGAATCAGAAGAAATAGAAGAAGGAGAAGAAGCAGAAGCAGAAAGAGAAGCAGAAACAGAAGGAGAAGCAGAAAAAGAAGCAAAAGAAGCCGAAGAAGCAAAAGCAGAACCTAAAGCAGAAGGAGAAGCAGAAGAAGCAGAATCTGGAGAAGAAGAAGGAGAACCAGAAGGAGAAGCAGAAGCAGAAAGAGAAGCAAAAGCAGAAGGAGAAGCAGAAGGAGAAGCAGAAGAAACAGAAGAAGCAGAGGCAGTAGCAGAAGAAGCAGAAGATGCAGAAGCAGAAGGAGAAGCAGAAGCAGTAGTAGAAGCAGAAGAAGGAGAAGCATAAAGAGAAACAGAAGGAGAAGCAGGAGAAGCAGAAGCAGGAGAAGCAGAATCAGAAGAAATAGAAGAAGGAGAAGAAGCAGAAGCAGAAAGAGAAGCAGAAACAGAAGGAGAAGCAGAAAAAGAAGCAAAAGAAGCCGAAGAAGCAAAAGCAGAACCTAAAGCAGAAGGAGAAGCAGAAGAAGCAGAATCTGGAGAAGAAGAAGGAGAACCAGAAGGAGAAGCAGAAGCAGAAAGAGAAGCAAAAGCAG
>NW_012301489.1:0-3343 GCF_000151885.1 Dipodomys ordii | reverse complement strand
CTGTATCCCCCGCTTTGTCCTGCTGTGTCCCCGCAGTGTCCCGCTGTGTCCCACTGTGTCACACTGTGTCCCGTGGTGTCCCCGCTGTGTCCCACTGTTTCCCCCGCTGTGTCCCCCTCTATGTCCTGCTGTGTCCCCCACTGTGTCCCGCTCTGTCCTTGCTTTGTCCCCCGCTGTGTCCCCCGCTGAGTCCCCGCTGTGTCACCGCTGTGTCCCGCTGTTTCCTCGCTGTGTCCCCTGCTGTCTCCGTCTATGTCCCCCGCTGTGTCTCACGCTTTGTCCCTGCTGTGTCCCACTGTGTCCCGCTGAGTCCGGCTGTGCCCCCACTGTGTCCCGTTGTGTCCACAGCTATGTACCACGCCTTGTAACGCTGTGTCCCCGCTGTATCGACTCTGTGTCCCGCTGTGTCCCGCTGTGTCCTCGATCTGTTCCCCGCTGGGTCCCGCTGGGTCCCCCGCTGTGTCCCCCGCTGTGTCCTCGCTGTGTCCCCTGCTGTGTCCCGCTGTGTCCTCACTGGGTCCACCACTGTGTCGCGCTGTGTTCCCCGCTGTGTCTCGCTGTGTCCGGCTGTGTCCCGCTCTGTCCCCGCTGTGTCCCTCTGTGTCCCCGCTGTGTGCCTGCTGTGTCCCGCTGTGTCTCCTGCTTTGTCCCACTGTGTCACATTGTGTCCCTGCTGTGTCCCGCTGTGTCCCCGCTGTTATCCCCGCTGTGTGCCCCTTCTGTACCCCCTGTGTCCAGCTGTGTCACCGATGTGTCTCGCTGTGGCCACTCTCTGTCTCCGCAGTCCCCCGCTGTGTCCACCGCTGTGTCCCGCTGTGTCCCGCTGTGTCCCCCGCTTTTTCCTGCTGTGTCCCGCAGTGTCCCCGCTGTGTCCCACTGTGTAACACTGTGCCCCGAGGTGTCCCACTTTGTCCCACGCTGTGTCCCCCGCTGAGTCCCCTCTGTGTCGCCTCTGTGTCCCCCTGTGTCCTCGCTGTGTGCCCCGCTGTCTTCCGCTTTGTCTCTGGCTGTGTTCTGCTGTGTCCCGCTGTGTCCCCGCTGTGTCCCCAGCTGTGTCCCGCTGTGTACCCCGCTGTGTCCTGCTATGTTCCCGCAGTGTCCCCGATGTGTCCCACTGTGTCCCGCTGTGTCCTCGCTGTGTCCCCAGCTGTGTACCCCACTCTGTCCCGCTGTGTCCCCTGCTGTGTCTCTGCTGTGTCCCCGCTGTGTCCCGCTTTGTCCTGCTGTGTACTGCTGTGTCCCCCGCTGTGTCCCGCTGTGTCCTGCTGTGTCACGCTGTTTCCCCACTGCGTCCCCGCTGTGTCCCTCTGTGTACCCCGCTGTGTCCAGCTTTGTCCCTGCTGTGTCTTGCTGTGTCCCACGCTCTGTCCCCCTCTGTTTCCCGCCCTGTCCACCTCAGTGTCCCGCTGTGTCCCCAGCTGTGTCCCACTGTGGCCCCGCAGGGTCACTGCTGTTTCCCGCTGTGTCCCGCTGTGTTCCGTGGTGTCCCTCTTTGTCTCCCGCTGTGTCCCCCGCTGAGTCCCCGCTGTGTCCCGCTGTGTCCTCGCTGTGTCCCCTGCTGTCTCCCGCTCTGTCCCCCGCTATGTCTCACGCTTTGTCCCCGCTGTGTCCCACTGTGTCCCGCTGTGTCCCGCTGTGCCCCCACTGTATTTCGTTGTGTCCACAGCTGTGTACCACGCTGTGTAATGCTGTGTGCCCGCTGTATCTACGCTGTGTCCCGCTGTGTCCCGCTGGGTCCTCGCTGTGTCCCCCGCTGGGTCCCGCTTTGTCCCCCGCTGAGTCCCCGCTGTGTCACCGCTGTGTCCCGCTGTTTCCTCACTGTGTCCCTTGCTGTCTCCCTCTCTGTCCCCTGCTGTGTCTCACGCTTTGTCCCCGCTGTGTCCCACTGTGTCCCGCTGTGTCCGGCTGTGCCCCCACTGTGTCCCGTTGTGTAAACAGATGTATACTATGCTGTGTAACGCTGTGTCCCGCTGTATCGACGATGTGTCCCGCTGTGTCCCGCTGTGTCCTCGCTGTGTTCCCCGCTGTCTCCCGCTCTGTCCCTCGCTGTGTCTCACGCTTTGTCCCCGCTGTGTCCCACTGTGTCCCGCTGTGTCCGGCTGTGTCCCCACTGTGTCCCGCTGTGTCCACAGCTGAGTACCACGCTGTGTAACGCTGTGTGCCCGCTGTATCGACGCTGTGACCCGCTGGGTCCCGCTGTGTCCTCGCTGTGTTCCCCGCTGTGTCCCGCTGTGTCCCCCGCTGTGTCCTTGCTGTGTCCCCCGCTGTGTCCTGCTGTGTCCTCGCTGTGTCCCCCGCTGGGTCCCGGTGGGTCCTGCTGTGTCCTCGCTGTGTCCACCGCTGTGTCCCGTTGTGTCCCCAGCTTTGTCCCCCGCTATGTCCCGATGTGTCTACTGCTGTGTCCATGCTATGTCTTGCTGTGTCGCGCTGTGTCCCCCGCTGTGTCCGCTACTTTGTCCTGCTGTTTTCCCCGCTTTGTCACCAATGTGTCCCACTGTGTCCCCCGCTGTGTCCCTATGTGTCCCACGCTTTGTCTCCCTGTGTCCCCGCAGTTTCCCCACTGTGCCCCGCTGTTTCCCACTGTGTTCTGTGGTGTCCCGCTTTGTCCCCCACTGTGTCCCCCGGTGAGTCGCCGCTGTGTCCCCGCTTTGTCCCGCTGAGTCCTCCATGTGTCCCCCGCTGTGTCCCGCTGTGTCCCCCGCTGTGTCCCACTGTGTCCACTGCTGGGACCCGGCTGTGTCCCGCTGTGTCCCGGTGTGTCCTCACTGTGTCCCACTCTGTGTTCCGTTGTGTCCTTGCTGTGTCCCCCGCTGTGTCCCGCGGTGTCCCCCGCTGTGCCCTGCAGTGTCCCACTCTGTCCCGCTGTGTCCTCGCTGTGTCCCGCTGTGTCCCGCTGTGTCCCCCACTGTTTCCCCTGCTGTGTCTGGCTGTGTCCCCCACTGTGTCCCGCTCTGTCCCCCTCTGGGTCCCGCTTTGTCCCCCGCTGTGTCCCACTGTGTCCCCGCAGTGTCATGCTGTGTCCCGCTGTTTTCCGTGGTGTCCCTCTTTGTCTCCTGCTGTGTCCCCCGCTGTGTCCCGCTGTGTCCGACTGTGTCCCGTTCTGTCCCCGCTGTGTCACGCTGTGTCCCGCTGTGTCCCACTGCGTCCCCCTTTGTCCCGCTGTGCCCCCACTGTGTCCCGTTGTGTTCACAGCTGTGTACCACGCTGTGTAACGCTGTGTCCCTGCTGTATCGACGCTGTGTACCGCTTGGTCCCGCTGTGTCGTCGCTGTGTTCCCCGCTGTGTCCAGCTGTTTCCCACATTTTGTCCCCCACTGTGTCCTCGCTCTGTCCCCCACTGTGTC
>NW_012301488.1:0-3343 GCF_000151885.1 Dipodomys ordii | reverse complement strand
GGGACACAGAGGGGGACATAGCGAGGACACAGCAGGACACAGCGTGACACAGCGGGGGACACAGTGAGGACACAGTGGGGGACACAGTGGGGGAAACAGCTGGACACAGCGGGGAACACAGCGAGGACACAGCGGGACACAGCGGGGGACACAGGGAGGACACAGCGGGACACAGCGGGGGACACAGCGAGGACACAGTGGGACACAGCGGTGACACAGAGGGTACTCAGCGGGGGACACATTGTGGGACAAAGTGAGACACCATGGGACACAGTGTTACACAGCGGGACACAGCGGCGACACTGTGGGACACAGCAGGACAAAGCGGGGGACACAGCAGGCCACAGCGGGCCACAGCTGAGGACACTGCGGGACACAGCGGGACACAGCGGGGACACAGCGAGGACAGAGCGGGGGACACAGCGGGACACAGCCGGACACAGCCGGGGACACAGCGGTACACAGCGAGAGACACAGCGGGGGACACAGCGGGACACAGCGGGGAACACAGCGAGGACACAGCGGGACACAGCTCGATACAGCGGGCACACAGCGTTACACAGCGTGGTACTCAGCTGTGGACACAACGGGACACAGTGGGGGCACAGCTGGACACAGCGGGACACAGTGGGACACAGTGTTGACAAAGCGTGAGACACAGCGAGGGACAGAGCGGGAGACAGCGGGGGACACAGCGAGGACACAGCGGGGCACAGCGGTGAAACAGCAGGGACTCAGCGGGGGACACAGCGGGAGACAAAGAGGGACACCACGGAACACACCGGGACACAGCGGGAAACAGCAGTGACCCTGCGGGGACACAGTGGGACACAGCGGGGGACAAAGCGGGACACAGAGAAGGACAGAGTGGGACACAGTGGGGGACAGAGCGTGGGACACAGCGAGACACAGCGGGGACAAAGCTGGACACAGCGGGGTACACAGAGGGACACAGCGGGGATGCAGCGGGGAAACAGCGTGACACAGCAGGACACAGCGGGACACAGCGGGGGACACAGCGGGACACAGCGGGGTACACAGCAGGGACAAAGCGGGACACAGCGTGGGACACAGTGAGGACAAAGCGGGACACAGCGGTGACACAGCGGGACACAGCTGGGGACACTGCGGGACACAGCGGGACACAGCGGGGACACAGCAAGGACACAGCGGGGGACACAGCGGGACACAGCCGGACACAGCCGGGGACACAGCGGGACACAGCGAGAGACACAGCGGGGGACACAGCGGGACCCAGCGGGACAGAACCTCGATAGAGCGGGGACAGAGCGGGACACAGCGGTGACACAACGGGACTCAGCAGGGGACACTGCGGGACAGAGAGGGACCCAGCGGGAACACAGCAAGGACACAGCTGGGGACACAGCGGGACACAGCGGGACACAGCGGGGGACACAGTGAGGGACACAGCGGGGGACACAGCAGGACACAGTGGGGAACACAGAGAGAGACACAGCAGGACCCAGCGGGACACAGCATCGATACAGCAGAGACACAGCGGGACACAGCGGGGTACACAGCTGTAGACACAACGGGACACAGTGGGGGACACAGCGGGACACAGCGGGACACAGCGGGGCACAGCAGGGAAAAAACGGGAGACACAGTGGGGAACAGAGCAGGACACAGCGGGGGACACAGAGAGGACACAGTGGGGACACAGCGAGACTCAGCCGGGGACACAGCGGGGGACAAAGCGGGACACCACGGGACACAGTGGGGCACAGCGGGACACAACGTGGTCACTGCGGGACACAGTGCGGGACAAAGCGGGACACAGCGGGACACAGGGGGGACGCAGCGGGACACAGCGGGACACGGCGGGGGACACAGCGGGACACAGAGGGGGACATAGCGAGGACACAGCAGGACACAGCGGGACACAGCGGGGGACACAGTGAGGACACAGTGGGGGACACAGTGGGGGAAACAGCTGGACACAGCGGGGAACACAGCGAGGACACAGCGGGGGACAAAGCGAGGACACAGTGGGACACAGCGGGACACAGCGTGGATACAGCGGGCACACACCGTTACACAGCGTAGTACACAGCTGTGGACACAAGGAAATACAGTGGGGGCACAGCGGGACACAGCGGGGGACACAGAGAGGATACATTGGGACACAGCGGGGGACACAGTGAGGACACAGCGGGACACAGCCGGGGAAAAAGTGGGACACAGCGGGGACACAGCAGTGGACACAGCGGAACACAGCGGGGGACACAGCGAGGACACAGCGGGACACAGCGGGGACTCAGCGGGGGACACAGCGGGAGACAAAGAGGGACACTACGGAACACAGCGGGACACAGCAGGAAACAGCAGTGACCCTGCGGGGACACAGTGGGACACAGCGGGGGACACAGCGGGACACAGCGCGGGACAAGGCGGGACACAGTGTGGGACAGAGCGCGGGACACAGCGAGACACAGCGGAGACAAAACTGGGCACAGCGGGGTACACAGCGGGACACAGAGGAACACAGCGGGAGACAAAGCGGGAGACAGCGGAGCACACAGCGAGGACACAGGGGGACACAGAGGCGACACAGAGGGGACTCAGCGGGGGACACAGCGTGGGACAAAGTGGTACACCACGGGACACAGTGTTACACAGCGGGACACAGCGGGGACACTGCGGGACACAGCAGGACAAAGCGGGGGACACAGCGGGACAAAGCGGGCCACAGCGGGGGACACAGCGGGGGACAGCGGAGACAGAGATACGCCACAGCGGGACACAGCGGTGACACAGCCGGACACAGCGGGGTACACAAGGGGACACAGCGGGCACACAGCGGGGAAACAGCGGGACACAGAGGGACACAGCGGGGACACAGTGGGACACAGTGGGACACAGTGTCGATAGAGCGGGCACACAGCGTTACACAGCGTGGTACACAGCTGTGGACACAACGGGACACAGTGGGGGCACAGTGGGACACAGCAGGACACAGCGGTGACAAAGCGTGAGACACAGCGGGGGACAGAGCTGGAGACAGCGCGGGACACAGCCAGGACACAGCGGGACACAGCGTCGATACAGCGGGCACACAGCGTTACACAGCGTGGTATACACTGTGGACACAACGGGACACAGTGGGGGCACAGCCGGACACAGCGGGACACAGTGGGACACAGCGGGGACAAAGCGTGAGACACAGCGGGGGACAGAGAGGGAGACAGTAGGGGACACAGCAAGGAAACAACGGGACACAGCGGTGACACAGCGCGGACTCAGCGGGGGACACAGTGGGACACAGCGGGGGACACAGCGGGACACAGCGGGGGACACTGCGGGACACAGTGTGGACAGAGCG
>NW_012301487.1:0-3343 GCF_000151885.1 Dipodomys ordii | reverse complement strand
GAAGTAGAAGAAGAAGAAGAAGAAGAAGAAGAAGAAGAAGAAGAAGAAGAAGAAGAAGAAGAAGAAGAAGAAGAAGAAGAAGAAGAAGAAGAAGAAGAAGAAGAAGAAGAAGAAGAAGAAGAAGAAGGAGAAGCAGGAGAAGCAGAAGAAGCAGAAGCAGGAGAAGCAGAAGATAAAGAATAAACAAATGAATCAGAAGCAGAAGCAGTGGGAGAAGCAGAAGAAGGAGAAGGAGAAGGAGCAGCAGAAAGAGAAGCAGAAGCAGAAAGAGAAGCAGAAACAAAAGGAGAACAAGAAGGAGAAGCAGGACAATCAGAAGAAGCAGAAGTAGAAGCAGAAAGAGGAGAAGAAGGAGAAGCAGAAGTAGAATCAGAAGAAGCAGAAGAAGAACAAGCAGAAGAAACAAAAGCAAAAGAAATAGAAGAAGGAGAAGAGCAGAAGCAGAAGCAGAAGGAGAAGCAGAAGCAGAAGGAGAAGCAGAAAGAGAAGCATGAGAAGTAGAAGAAGCAGGAGAAGCAGAAGCAGAAGAAACAGGAGAAGCCGAAGAAGCAGAAGCAGAATCTGAAGCAGAAGGAGAAACAGAAGAAGCACAATCTGAAGCAGAAGCAGAAGAAACAGAAATAGTAGAATAAGCAGAAGCAGAAGCAGCAGGAGAAGCAGAAGAAGAAGACGGAGGAGGCGAGAGAGAAGGATTAGGAGTAGGAGAAGCAAAAGGATAAGCAGAAGCAGAAAGAGAAGCAGAAGGAAAAGCAGCACGAGAAGTAGGAGAAGCAGGAGAAGCAGAAGCAGGAGAAGCAGAAGAAACAGAACACGCAGAAGCAGAATGAGAAGCAGAAGGAGAAATTGAAGCAGAAGGAGAAGCAGAAGCAGAAGTAGAAGCAGAAGAAGGAGAAGGAGAAGCAGAAAGAGAAGCAGAAAGAGAAGCAGAACGAGAAGCAGGAGAAGCAGAAGCAGGAGAAGCAGAAGCAGAAGAAACAGAAGAAGGAGAAGATGCAGAAGGAGAAGGAGAAGCAGAAACAGAAGGAAAAGCAGAAAGAGAAGCAGGAGAAGCAGAAGAAGCAGCAGCAGGAGAAGCAGAAGCAGAAGAAGCCGAAGAAGAAGAAGAAGAAGAACCTGAAGCAGAAGGAGAAGCAGGAGAATCAGAAGAAGCAGAAGCTGGAGAAGCAGAAGGAGAAGCAGAAGCAGAAAGAGAAGCAAAAGCAGAAGGAGAAGCAGAAGAAACAGAAGAAGCAGAGGCAGTAGCAGAAGAAGCAGAAGATGCAGAAGCAGAAGGAGAAGCAGAAGGAAAAGCAGAAGAATGAGAAGGAGAAGGAGAAACAGAAGGAGAAGAAGAAAGAGAAGCAGAAGAAGGAGCAGGAGAAGGAAAAGCAGCAGGAGAAGCAGAAAGAGCAGCAGAAGGAGAAGCAGGAGATGCAGAAACAGGAGAAGGAGAAGCAGAAGACACAGGAGAAGGACAAGATGCAGAAGCAGAAGCAGAACCTGAAGCATAAGGAGAAGCAGGAGAAGCAAAAGAAGCAGTATCTGGAGAAGCAGAATGAGAAGCAGAAGCGGAAAGAGAATCAAAAGCAGAAGGAGAAGCAGAAGAAACAGAAGAACAGAAGCAGTAGCAGTTGCAGCAGTAGGAGAAGCAGAAGGAAAAGCAGAAGAACGAGAAGGAGAAGGAAAAACAGAAGCAGAAGCAGAAAGACAATCAGAAGGAGAAGCAGAAGAAGCCGAAGGAGAAGCAGAAGCAGAAGAAGAAACGTAAGGACAAGCACAAGCAGAAGGAGATGCAGAAGGAGAAGAAGAAGAAGCAGAAGAAGAAGTAGAAGCAGGATAAGGAGAAAGAAGAGCAGCAGAAGCAATACGAGAAGCAGAAGGAGAAGCAGAAGCAGAATGAGAAGCAGAAAGAGAAGCAGCACGAGAAGTAGGAGAACAGGAGAAGCAGAAGCAGGAGAAGCAGAAGAAACAGAAGACGCAGAAGCAGAAGGAGAAGCAGAAGGAGAAATTGAACCAGAAGCAGAAGGAGAAGCAGGAGCAGAAGGAGAAGCATAAGAAGGAGAAGGAGAAGCAGAAAGAGAAGCAGAAAGAGAAGCAGAACGAGAAGCATGAGAAGCAGAAGCAGGAAAAGCAGAAGCAGAAGAAACAGAAGAAGGAGAAGAAGCAGAAGCAGAAGGAGAAGCAGAAACAGAAGGAAAAGTAGAAAGAGAAGCAGGAGAAGCAGAAGAAGCAGCAGCAGGAGAAGCAGAAGAAGCCGAAGAAGCAGAAGCAGAACCTGAAGCAGCAGGAGAAGGAGGAGAAACAGATGAAGCAGAACCTGGAGAAGCAGAAGGAGAAGCAGAAGCAGAAAGAGAAGCAAAAGCAGAATGAGAAGCAGAAGAAACAGAAGAAGGAGAGGCAGTAGCAGAAGAAGCAGAAGATGCAGAAGCAGAAGGAGAAGCAGAAGGAAAAGCAGAAGAACGAGAAGGAGAAGGACAAGGAGAAACAGAAGGAGAAGGAGAAAGAGAAGCAGAAGAAGGAGCAGGAGAAGGAAAAGCAGCAGGAGAAGCAGAAATTGCAGCAGAAGGAGAAGCAGGAGATGCAGAAACAGGAGAAGCAGAAGCAGAAGAAACAGGAGAAGGACAAGAAGCAGAAGCAGAAGCAGAACCTGAAGCATAAGGAGAAGCATAAGGAGAAGCATAAGGAGAAGCAGTAGAAGCAGAAGAAGCAGAAGCAGGAGAAACAGAAGCAGAAGAAAAAGAATAAGCAATAGAAGCAGAAGCAGTGGGAGAAGCAGAAGAAGGAGAAGCAGCAGCAGAAGGAGAAGTTGAAGCAGAAATAGAAGCAGAAACAGAAGGAGAAGAAGAACGAGAAACAGGAGAATCAGAAGAAGTAGAAGTAGAAGCAGAAAGAGGAGAAGAAGTAGAAGCAGAAGTAGAATCACAAGAAACAGAAGAAGAAGAAGCAGAAGAAACAGTAGCAAAAGAAAGAGAAGAAGGAGAAGAGCAGAAGAAGAAGCAGAAGGAGAAGGAGAAGCAGAAAGAGAAGCAGGAGTAGCAGAAGAAGCAGGCGTAGCAGAATCAGAAGAAACAGGAGAAGCCGAAGAAGCAGAAGCAGAATCTGAAGCAGGAGAAACAGAAGAAGCATAATCTGAAGCCGAAGCAGAAGAAACAGAAATAGTAGAATAAGCAGAAGCAGAAGCAGCAGGAGAAGCAGAAGAAGAAGACGGAGATGGCGAAAGAGAAGGATTAGGAGTAGGAGAAGCAAAAGGATAAGCAGAAGCAGAAAGAGACGCAGATGGAGAAGCAGCACGAGAAGTAGGAGAAGCAGGAGAAGCAGATATTAGAAGCAGAAGCAGATGAGAAGCAGAAGGAGAAATTGAAGC
>NW_012301486.1:0-3343 GCF_000151885.1 Dipodomys ordii | reverse complement strand
CGGAAGGGAAAAGCCGCTGGTGAATTGGTATAGCTGGTAGTATCTGTATTCATGTGATTCTGAAGAAACTGGAGTCGTAGAAGCAGAATGAGAAGCTGTAGGAGAAATTGAAGCTGGAAGGAGTAGCAGATGAAGGAGAAGGAGAAGTAGAAGCAGAAAGTGAAGCAGAACGAGAAGTAGGAGAAGCAGAAGCAGGGTGAAGCAGAAACAGAAGAATCTGAAGATGGAGAAGAAGCAGAAGGAGAAGCAGAAACTGAAGGAAAAGCAGAAAGAGAAGCAGAAGAAGCATCAGCAGGAGAAGCAGAAGCAGAAGATGCCGAAGAAGGAGAAGCAGAACCTGAAGCAGAAGGAGAAGCAGAAGAAGCAGAATCTGGAGAAGCAGAAGGAGAAGCAGAAGCAGAAAGAGAAGCAAAAGCAGAAGGAGAAGCAGAAGGAGAAGCAGAAGAAACAGAAGAAGCAGAGGCAGTATCAGAAGAAGCAGAAGATGCAGAAGCAGAAGGAGATGCAGAAGGAGAAGCAGGAAATGCAGAAGACACAGAAGCAGAAGGAGAAGAAGAAGGAGAAGAATCAGAATCAGAATCAGAAGAAGCAGAAGCAGAAATAGAAAGAGAAGCCGATGAAGAGAAGCAGAACGAGAAGCAGGAGAAGCAGAAGAAGCACAAGCGGGAGAAGCAGAAGAAAAAACAGAAGAAGGAGAAGGACCAGAAGCAGAAGGAGAAGCAGAAGGAGAAGCAGAAAGAGAAGCAGGAAAAGCAGAAGAAGCAGAAGCAGGAGAAGCAGAAGGAGAAGAAACAGGAGAAGGACAAGAAGCAGAAAGAGAAGCAGTAGAAGCAGAAGAGGCAGGAAAAGCAGAAGCAGAAGAAAGAGAAGAAGAAGAAGACGAAGAAGAAGAAGAAAAAGAAGCAGCAGCATAAGGAGAAGCATAAGGAGAAGCATAAGGAGAAGTATAAGGAGAAGCAGTAGAAGCAGAAGAAGCAGAAGCAGGAGAAGCTGAAGCAGAAGAAAAAGAATAAGCAAAAGAAGCAGAAGCAGAAGCAGTGAGAGAAGCAGAAGAAGGAGAAGGAGCAGCAGAAGGAGAAGCAGAAGCAGAAAGAGAAGCAGAAACAGAAGGAGAACAAGAAGGAGAAGCAGGAGAATCAGAAGAAGCAGAAAGAGAAGGAGAAGAAGGAGAAGCAGAAGTAGACTCCGAAGAAACAGAAGAAGAAGAAGCAGAAGAAACAGAAGCAAAAGAAACAGAAGAAGGAGAAGAGCAGAAGCAGAAGCAGAAGGAGAAGCAGAAGCAGAAGGAGAAGCAGAAAGAGAAGCAGGAGAACCAGAAGAAGCATGAGAAGCAGAAGCAGAAGAAACAGGAGAAGCCGAAGAAGCAGAAGCAGAATCTGAAGTAGAAGGAGAAACAGAAGAAGCACAATCTGAAGCAGAAGCAGAAGAAACAGAAATAGTAGAATAAGCAGAAGCAGAAGCACCAGGACAAGCAGAAGAACAAGAAGGAGAAGGCGAAAGAGAAGGATTAGGAGTAGGAGAAGCAATAGGATAAGCAGAAGCAGAAAGAGAAGCAGAAGGAGAAGCAGCACGAGAAGTAGGAGAAGCAGGAGAAGCAGAAGCAAGAGAAGCAGAAGAAACAGAAGACGTAGAAGCAGAATGAGAAGCAGAACTAGAAATTGAAGCAGAAGGAGAAGGAGAAGCAAAAGGAGAAGCAGAAGAAGGAGAAGGAGAAGCAGAAAGAGAAGCAGAAAGAGAAGCACAACGAGAAGCAGGAGAAGCAGAAGCAGGAGAAGCAGAAGCAGGAGAAGCAGAAGCAGAAGAAACATAAGAAGGAGAAGAAGCAGAAGCAGAAGGAGAAGCAGAAACAGAAGGAAAAGCTGAAATAGAAGCAGGAGCAGCAGAAGAAGCAGCAGCAGGAGAAGCAGAAGCAGAAGAAGCCGAAGAAGAAGAAGCAGAACCTGAAGCATAAGGAGATACAGGAGAAGCAGAAGAAGCAGAATCTGGAGAAGCAGAAGGAGAAGCAGAAGCAGAAAGAGAGGCAAAAGCAGAAGGAGAAGCATAAGGAGAAGCAGAAGAAACAGAAGAAGCAGAGGCAGTAGCAGAAGATGTAGAAGCAGAAGGAGAAGCGGAAGGAAAAGCAGAAGAACGAGAAGGAGAAGGAGAAGGAGAAACAGAAGGAGAAGCAGAAAGAGAAGCAGAAGAAGGAGCAGGAGAAGGAAAAGCAGCAGGAGAAGCAGAAAGAGAAGCAGAAAGAAAAGCAGAAGGAGAAGCAGGAGATGCAGAAACAGGAGAAGAACAAGCAGAAGAAACAGGAGAAGGACAAGAAGCAGAAGCAGAAGGAGAAGCAGAAAGAGAAGGAGGGGAAACAGAAGAAGCAGAAGCAGGAGAAGCAGAAGCATAACAATCCGAAGAAGCAGAAGCAGAACCTGAAGCAGAAGGAGAAGCAGGAGAAGCAGAAGAATCAGAATCGGGAGAAGCAGAATGAGAAGCAGAAGGAGAAGCAGAAGCTGAAAGAGAATCAAAAGAAGAAGGAGAAGCAGAAGAAACAGAAGAAGTAGAAGCAGTAGCAGTTGTAGCAGAAGCAGAAGGAAAAGCAGAAGAACAAGAAGGAGAAGGAAAAACAGAAGGAGAAGCAGAAGGAGAAGCAGAAAGAGAAGCAGGTAAAGCAGATGAAGAAGAAGCAGAAGAGAATCAGAACGAGAAGCAGATTGAGTAATTTTAATTAATGTTTTATTAATTGTTTACTGGGACACATCATTAAAAGGAGACATAATTTAATACCTAATAATTGGTAGTAATTAATAATATAAATTAATATATAAATTAATAATATACATACATCTTTTTGTGTATATATTTATATACACCAATCTCTATCTATGCCTCATTCACTCCTGGGGCCTGGTGGTTGAGTGCTCGCCTAGTAAGCATGAAGCCCTGGGTTCGATTCCTCAGTGTGACATAAACAGAAAACTCAGAAGTTCTGCTGCCACGCCTACTCCAGTGGAGTCTGCTTAGCATGGAACATCTGCTATCAGATCTGAGAATGGGGCCTCACAGAAGTCTACCTCTGAGAATGGGACTTCATAGAAGTCTACCTCAGAGAATGGGGCTTCAAAGAAGCCTACCTCCTGAAAGGCTGGCAAGCCCTTGGGAAAGATATGTTCCTGTTCCTGTTTTTCTTTTCTTCGCTGTATAGGAATGCCTATTAATCTTTTACTGTTCCTGCTGCTTGTTCTACTTTCTCATGTTCAACGTTCCCTTATTCAGGTCTCTTTCTTGGAAGTGATGATGACCCCACCATCCGATGAGTGTCCTGAGAATATGACTAACTCACCAGAGTTAGTGCTACCCTGAAAGC
>NW_012301485.1:0-3344 GCF_000151885.1 Dipodomys ordii | reverse complement strand
GACACAGCGGGACACAGAGGGGAACACAGCGAGGACACAGTGGGACACATGCTGGGTGACACAGCGAGGACAAAGCGGGACACAGTGAGGGACACATCGGGGACACAGCGGGGACACAGTGAGACACAGCGGGACACAGCGTGGACAATGCGGGAACATAGCGGGACACAGCGGTGTACACAGCGGGACACAGCAGGACACAGCGGGGGACACAGCGGGGACACAGCAGGACACAGCGGGGGACATAGCGAGGACACAGCGTGACACAACGTCGATACAGCGAGGACACAGCGGGACAGAGCGGGGTCACAGCAAGACTCAGCGGGGACACAGCGGTACACAGCGGATCACAGCGGGGACACAGCACGGACACAGCGCGGGACACAGCAGGACACAGCGGGACACAGCGGGGGACAAAATGGGACACAAAGGGGGACACAGAGGGGTACACAGCGGGACACAGCGGGGAACACAGCGAGGACACAGCGGGGCCCAGCAGGACACAGCGTCGATACAGCGGGGACACAGTGGGACACAGCGGGGTACACAGCTGGGGACACAACGGGACACATCGGGGGAAACAACGAGGACCCAGCGGAACACAGCATGGGACATAGCGAGGACACAGCGGGACACAGCGGGACACAGCGGGGACACAGCAATAGACACAGTGGGACACATTGGGGGACACAGCTGGACACAGCGGGGACTCACCGGGGGACACAGCGGGGGACAAACTGGGACACCACGGGACACAGTGGGACACAGCAGAACACAGCGGGGACCCTGCGGGAACATAGCGGGACACAGCGGGGTACACAGCGGGACACAGCGGGACACAGCGGGGGACACAGGGGGGACACAGCGGGACACAGTGGGGGACACAGCGAGGACACAGCTGGTCACAGCGGGACACAGCGGTGGACAAAGCGGGACAACACCGGACACAGAGTGACACAGTGTGACACAGCGGGCACACTGGGGGAACATAGCGGGACACAGCAGGGTACACAGCGGGAAACAGCGGGGACATGGCAGGGGCACAGCGGGACCAAGCGGGGTACACAGCAGGGCACAGCGGGACACAGTGGGGGACACGCGGGGGACAGCAGGGAACAGAGAGAGGACACAGCGTTAGACAGCGGGGACACAGCGTGACACAGCAGGACACAGCAGGGACAGAGCGGGACAGAGCGTGACACAGCGAGGACACATTGGGACACAGCAGGGACACAGCGGAACTCAGCAGGGACAAAGCAGTACACAGCAGGACAAAAGCAGAACACACCGGGGACACAGCAGGGACAGAGCTGGGGACACAGCGGGACACAGCGGGTCACAGCGGGGGACACAGCGGGACAAAGCGGGGGACACAGAGGGGTACACAGCAGGACACAGCGGGGAAACACAGCGAGGACACAGCGGGACCCAGCGGGACACAGCGTCGATACAGCGGGGACACAGTGGGACACAGCAGGGTACAGAGCGGGGGACACAACGGGACACAGCAGGGGACACAGCAAGGACACTAGGGAACACAGTGGGACACAGCGGGGCAAAGGGTGAGACACAGTGGGGAACAGAGCGGTAGACAGCGGGGTACACAGCGAGGACACAGCAGGACACAGAGGGGACACAGCGGGGTCTCAGCTGGGGACACAGCGGGGGACAAAGCGGGACACAACCTAACACAGCGGGACACAGCGGGAAACAGCGGTGACCCAGCGGGGACACAGCAGGACACAACGGGGGACACAGCGGGACACAGTGTGACACAGCGGGGACATAGCAGGGACACAGCGGGACACAACGGGAAACAGCGGTGGACACAGCAGGACACAGCGGGAGACAGGGGGACACAGCGGGGGACACAGCGGAGGACAGCGGAGAGAGAGAGGGGATACAGCGGGACACAGCGGTGACACAGCTGGACACAACGGAGCACACAGCGGGACACAGCGGGCACACAGCGGGGACACAGCGGGAACACAGCGGGATACAGCGGGACACAGCGTCGATACAGTGGGGATACAGTGTTACACAGTGTGGTACACATCTGTGGACACAACGGGACACAGTGGTGGTACAGCGGGAAACAGCTTGTCACAGTGGGACACAGCGGGGACAAAGCGTGAGACACAGTGGGGGACAGAGCGGGAGACAGTGGGGGACACAGCGAGAACACAGCGAGGACACAACGGGACACAGCGGGGGACACAGCGAGGACACAGCGGATTACACAGCGGGGGACACAGTGGGAGACACAGCGGGACACAGCGGGGGACACAGCGAGGACACAGCGGGACACAGTGGGGGGAACAGGGGGGACACAGCGGGGGACAGAGCGGGAGACAGCGGGGACACAGCGAGGACACAGCGAGGACACAGCGGGACACAGCGGGAGACACAGCGAGGACACAGCGGGGGACACAGCGGGGCACACAGCGGGGGACACAGCGGGACACAATGGGGGACACAGCGAGGACACAGCGGGACACAGCGGGGGACACAGCAAGGACACAGCGGGACACAGTGGGGGGAACAGGGGGGACACAACGGGACACAGCGGGGTACACAGCGAGGACACATTGGGACACAGCGGGGACACAGCGGGACTCAACGGGGGACACAGCAGTAGACAGCGGGACATAGCGGCACACAGTGGGGGACACAGAGGGATACACAACGGGACACAGCGGTGACACGGCGGGGGACACAGCCTGACACAGCGGGGGACACAGCGGGGGACACAGCGGGACACAGCGGGACACAGTGGGAGAAACAGAGGGTACACAGCGGGACACAGCAGGGAACACAGCGAGGACACATTGGGACACAGCGGGGACAGAGCGGGACTCAACAGGGGACACAGCAGTACACAGCAGGACACAGCGGGACTCAGAGGGGGACACAGAGGGGTACACAGCGGGACACAGCGGGGAACACAGCATGGACCCAGCGGGACCCAGTGGGACACAGCGTCGATACAGCGGGGATACAGCGTTACACAGCATGGTACACATCTGTGGACATAATGGGACACAGTGGTGGCACAGCGGGACACAGCGGGACACAGCGGGACACAGCAGGGGACACAGCGAGGACACAGCGTGACACAGCAGGGACACAGCAGGGACACAGCGGGACACAACGGGATACAGCGGTGGACACAGCAGGACACCGCAGGAGACACAGGAGGGGACACAGCGGGACACAGCGGGGGACACAGGGAAGACACAGGGAGACACAGCGGGGACACAGCGGGGACTCACCGGGGGACACAGCGGGGGACAAAGCAGGACACCAAGGGACACAGTTTGACACAGTGGGACACAGGGGGGACA
>NW_012301484.1:0-3344 GCF_000151885.1 Dipodomys ordii | reverse complement strand
AGAGGACACAGCGGGACAAGAGCGGGACACAGCGGGGACACAGTGGGACACAGCGGGACACAGCGAGGGACACAGCGGGATACACAGCGGGCCATGCTGGAGACACAGCGGAGACACAGGGGGACACAGCAGGACACAGCGGGACACCGCCTGGGACACAGCGGGACACAGCGGGACACAGCAGGGGACAGAGCGAGGACACAGCGGGGACACAGCGGGATCCACAGCGGGCCACGGCGGAGACATAGCGGAGCCACAGCGGGACACAGCAGGACACAGCGGGACACCGCGGCGGACACAGCGGGACACAGCGGGGCACAGCGGGGGACAGAGCGAGGACACAGCGGGACACAGTGGGGAAACAGCAGGGACACAGCGGGGTACACAGTGGGGACATAGCGGGACACAATGTGACACAGCAGGGGACACAGCGGGACACAGCGGGACACAGCAAAACACAGCGGGGGACACAGTAGGTGACACAGAGGGACACAGCAGTACACAACGGGACACAGCAGGGACACAGCGGGGGACACAGCGTGACTCATCCGGGGACACAGAGGGACACAGCCGGACACAGCGGGGTATACAGCGGGACACAGCAGGAGACACAGTGGGGGACACAGCGGGACAAAGCTGGGGACACATCCGGACACAGCGGGAGACACAGTGGGGGACACAGAGGGACACAGCGGAACACAGCGTGGACACAGCCGAGGACAGAGCGGGACACAGTGGGACACAGCAGGGACACAGCAGAGGACAAAGCGGGACACAGCGGGACACAGCGGGGACACAGCGGGACACAGACGGGGACACAGCGGGACACAGTGGGACACATCGGGGGACACATCGGGGGACACAGCGGGACAAAGCGGGGGACACAGCGGGGACACAGCGGGACACAGCGGGACACAGCGGGGAACACAGCGGGGGAAAGCGGGGACACACCGGGGGACAATGGGGACACAGCGGAACACAGCGGGGGACACAGCGAGGACACATTGGGACACAGTGGGGACACAGCGGGACTCAGCGGGGGACACAGCAGTACCCAGCGGGACAGAGCGGGACACAGCGGGGGACACAGAGGGGTACACAGCGGGACCCAGCGGGACACAGCGTCGATACAGTGGGGACACAGCAGGACACAGCGGGGTACACAGCTGGGGACACAAAGGGGCACAGCAGGGGACACAGCGAGGACACAGCAGAACACCACGTGGGACACAGTGAGGACACAGCGGGACACAGCGGGACACAGCGGGGACACAGCAGGCACACAGCAGGGACACAGAGTGGGACACAGCGTGACACAGCAGGACACAGTGGGACACAGCGAGGACAAAGCGTGAGACACAGCGGGGGACAGAGCGGGAGACAGCCGGGGACACAGCGAGGACACAGCGGGGATTCAGCGGGAGACACAGCGGGGCACATAGTGGGACACCACGGAACACAGCGGGAAACAGCGGTGACCCTGCGGGGACGCAGCAGGACACAGCAGGGGACACAGCCGGACAGAGTGGGGGACACAGCGGAACACAGCGGGGGACAGAGAGTGGGACACAGCGAGACACAGTGGGGACAAAGCTGGACACAGCGGGGTACATAGCGGGACACAGCGGGGACACAGTGGGACACAGCAGGTCACAGCAGGGACACAGCGGGACACAGCATGGGACACAGCGGGACACAGCGGGGGACACAGCGAGGACACAGGGGAAACAGCGGTGACCCTGCGGGGACACAGCGGGACATAGCAGAGGACACAGCGAGACACAGCGGGGGACACAGCGGGACACAGTGGGGGACAGAGCTTAGGACACAGCGAGACACAGCGGGGACAAAGCTGGACACAACGGGCTACACAGCGGGACACAGCGGGGACACAGCAGGGACACAGCGGGACACAGCGGGTCACAGCAGGGACAAAGGAGGACACAGCAGGACACAGCGGGGGACACAGGAGGGACACAGCGAGGACACAGCGGGACACAGAAGGGGACACAGGAGGGACAGAGCGGGGACACAGCGGGACACAGCGGGACACAGCAGGGGACACAGCGGGACAAAGAGTGGGACACAGAGGGGTACACACCGGGACACTGCGGGGAACACAGCGAGGACACAGCGGGACACAGTGTCGATACAGCGGGGACACAGTGGGACACAGCGGGTACATAGCTGGGGACACAAAGGGACACACCGGGGGACACAGCGAGGACACAGCGGAACACAGCGTGGGACACAGCGAGGACACAGCGGGACACATCGGGACACAGTGGGACACAGCAGAGACACAGCAGTAGATACAGCGGGACACTGAGGGGGGACACAGTGGGACACAGCGAGGGACACAGCGGGACACAGCGGGGACACAGCGGGGACTCACCTGGGGACACAGAGGGGGACAAAGCGGAACACCACGGGACACAGTGGGACACAGCGGGGGACACAGCGAGGAAACAGCGGGACACAACGGGACACAGCATCGATACAGCGGGGACACAGCGGGAAAGAGCGGGTTACACAGCTGGGGACACAAAGGGACACATCGGGGGACACAGCGGGACACAGCGAGGAACACAGCGGGAAACACAGCGAGGACACAACGGGACTCAGCGGGACACAGCGTTGATACAGTGGGGACACAGTGGGACATAGTGGGACACAGCGGGGGACACAGCGGGATACAGCGGGGGACACATCGGGGGACACAGCGAGGACACAGCGGGACATAGCGGGGGAAACAGCAGGACACAACGGGGACACAGCAGTGGACACAGCGGGACACAGCGGGGGACACAGCGGGACACAGCGGGGGACACAGCGGTGGACACAGCGGGACACAGCCGGACACAGCGGGGGACACAGGTGGGACACAGCGGGTCACAGCGGGGACACAGCGGGACTCAGCGTGGGACACAGCTGTACACAGAGGGACACAGCGGGATACAGCGGGACACAGCGGGGGACACAGCGGGACACAGAGGGGGACACAGAAGGGTACACAGTGGGACACAGCAGGGAAGACAGCGGGACACAGCGGGACACATCGGAACAGAGCGGGACACAGTAGGGACACAGCAGTAGACAAAGCGGGACACAGCGGGGGACACAGCGGGACACAGCGGGGGACACAGGGAGGACAGAGCGGGACACAGCGGGGACTCAGCGGGGGACACAGCAGGGGACAAAGCGGGACACCAGGGAACAGAGCGGGACACAGCGGGGACAAGGGGGAGACAGAGCGGGACACAGCGAGGACACAGTTGGACACAGCTGAGGACACAGCGGGACACAGCAGGGGACCCAGCGGGACACAGCAGGGCACACAGCGG
>NW_012301483.1:0-1230 GCF_000151885.1 Dipodomys ordii | reverse complement strand
TGAAGTAGGAGAAGACGGAGAAGGAGCAGCAAAAGGAGAAGCAGAAGGAGAAGAACTTGCAGAAGGAGAAGCAGGAGAAGCAGAAGAAGCAGAAGCAGAAGGAGAAGCAGAAGTAGGAGAAGGAGAAGGAAGGGCAGCAGGAGCAATAGGAGAAGCAGAACAGAATGAGAAGCAGAAAGAGAAGCAGTAGAAGCAGAAGAAGTAGGAAAAGCAGAAGCTGACGAAAGAGAAGAAGATGAAGAAGAAGAAGAAGACGACGAAGAAGAAGAAGAAGCAGCAGCATAAGGAGAAGCGTAAGGAGAAGCAGTAGAAGCAGAAGAAGCAGAATCAGGAGAAGCAGAAGCGGAAGAAAAAGAATAAGCAAAAGAAGCAGAAGAAGAAGCAGAGGGAGAAGCAGAAGAAGGAAAAGGAGCAGCAGAAGGAGAAGCAGAAGCAGAAAGAGAAGCAGAAGGAGAACAAGAAGGAGAAGCAGGAGAATCAGAAGAAGCAGAAGTAGAAGCAGAAAGAGGAGAAGAAGGAGAAGCAGAAATAGAATCAGAAGAAACAGAAGAAGAAGAAGCAGAAGAAAAAGAAGCAAAAGATCTTTGTTGAAGCTCTGTTTTAGGTCTTGTACAAATTTCTTTACTTCCTTTATTTGGTGTTCAGTATTTGTTCTCAAATCACTTAGTTGATTGGTTATGGTTTCTTTGGATTCCCATTCTTTTTGTTGGGTTTCATTCAGCATTCCCTTTGTGGTCTCCCTGGCTTCCTTCAGCTCTTTGTTAATGGATTCCATGAATGCCTTTAGTGATCTTTGTGTATTCTCTACCTGGTCTCTCATAGGTCCCATGGTTTCCCTTATTTGCAATATCTAGTATATGTACGAGTCAAGCGGAAAAGGTCAGATAATGTGATGTCAGGAAAATGAACCCTTAGATATGTATTTTAATGTTTTTTCTCTCATACATGTGTTTCTAACGCATTTATAAGATTATATCTTTGTTGCTTTGTATGTCCCTCCCCCACAGTATAACCCCTGCTTTCACTATATTTGATGTCAGTATAACTTGTGGAGGAGATGGGGAAAAACCAGTTGTTTAAGGATACAGGTGGATCTGATGCAACAATGAGAAGTACAAGTTGTCATGTCCAAAACGAGCTTTACAACGTCGGTGCGGGGGGGGGGGGGAGAGTGGGGTGGTTAACAAACTTGGCAATAATTACTTTGGACAAATAACTCAATACTTATAC
>NW_012301482.1:0-2115 GCF_000151885.1 Dipodomys ordii | reverse complement strand
CAGCTTAAGCTAAAGGAGAAGCTGATGGAGAAGCTGAAGCTTTTTTGAGAAGCAGAATGAGAAGCAGTAGAAGCAGAAGAAGCAGGAAAAGCAGAAGCAAAAGAAAGAGTAGAAGAAGAAGAAGAAGAAGAAGAAGATGACGAGGAAGAAGAAGAAGAAGAAGAAGAAGAAGAAGAAGAAGAAGAACGAGAAGAAGAAGAAGAAGAAGAAGAAGAAGAAGAAGAAGAAGAAGAAGAAGAAGAAGAAGAAGAAGAAGAAGAAGGAGAAGAAGAAGAAGGAGAAGAGAGAAGAGAAGAAGATGAGAAGAAGAAGAAGGAGAAGAAGAAGAAGAAGAAGAAGAAGAAGGAGAAGGAGAAGAAGAAGAAGGAGAAGAAGAAGAAGAAGAAGAAGAAGGAGCAAAAGGAGAAGGAGAAGCAGGAGAAGCAGAAGAAGTAGAAGTAGAAGCAGAAAGAGAAGGAGAAGAAAGAGAAGCAGAAGTAGAATCAGAAGAAACAGAAGAAGAAGAAGCAGAAGAAACAGAAGCAAAAGAAACAGAAGAAGGATAAGAGCAGAAGCAGAAGCCGAAGGAGAAGCAGAAGAAGAAGGAGAAGCAGAAAGAGAAGCAACAGAAGCAGAAGAAGCAGGAGAAGCAGAAGCAGAAGAAACAGAAGAAGCCGAAGAAGCAGAAGCAGAATCTGAAGCAGAAGGAGAAACAGAAGAAGCACAATCTGAAGCAGAAGCAGAAGAAACAGAAATAGTAGAATAAACAGAAGCAGAAGCAGCAGGAGAAGCAGAAGAAGAAGAAGGAGAAGGCAAAAGAGAAGGATTACTAGTAGGAGAAGCAGAAGGATAAGCAGAAGCAGAAAGAGAAGCAGAAGGAGAAGCAGCACGAGAAGTAGGAGAAGCAGAAGAAGCAGAAGCAGGAGAAGCAGAAATAACAGAAGACGCAGAAGCAGAATGAGAAGCAGAAGGAGAAATTGAAGCAGAAGGAGAAGCAGAAGAAGGAGAAGGAAAGGGAGAAGCAGAAAGAGATGCAGAACGAAAAGCAGGACAAGCAGCAGCAGGAGAAGCGGAAGCAGAAGAAACAGAAGAAGGAGAAGAAGCAGAAGGAAAAGCAGAAACAGAAGGAAAAGCAGAAGGAGAAGCAGGAGAAGCAGAAGCAGAAGAAGCCGAAGAAGCAGAAGCAGAACCTGAAGCAGAAGGAGTAGCAGGAGAAGGAGAAGAAGCAGAATCTGGAGAAGCAGAAGGAGAAGCAGAAGCAGAAAGAGAAGCAAAAGCAGAAGGAGAAACAGAGGGAAAAGTAGAAGAAACAGAGAAGCAAAAGAAGAAGGAGAAGCAGAGGCAGAAGAAGAATCATAAGCACAAGCACAAGCAGAAGCAGATGCAGAAGGAGAAGCAGAAGTAGCAGAAGCTGAAGGAGAAGCAGAAGTAGGAGAAGGAGAAGGAGGAGAAGTAGAAGCAGAAGGACAAGCAGAAGCGGAATGAGAAGCAGAAAGAGAAGCAGGAGAAGCACAAGATGCAGAAGCAGGAGAAGCCGAAAGAGAAGAAGCAGAAGAAGCAGAAACAGAAGCAGAATAGAAGCAGAAGCAGAAGGAGAAGCAGCAGAAGAAGTAGAACCTGAAATTCCGGCAGGAGAAACAGAAGAAGCAGAAGCAGAAGGAGAAGCAAAAATAGAAGCAGAAGAAGTAGAAGAAGCAGCAGAAGGAGAAGAGCAGAAGAAGCAGAAAAACAAGCAGGAGAAGAAGAATCAGAAAGAGAAGTAGAAGCAGAAGAAGCGGAAGAAACAGAAGCAGAAGAAGCAGTAGAAGCATAAGAAGCAGAAGCAGGGAAAGCAGAAGCAGAAGAAAAAAAGAAGCATAAAAAGCAGAAGCCGAAGCAGAGAGAGAAAAAGAAGAAGGAGAAGGAGCAGCAGAAGTTGAAGCAGAAGGAGATGCAGATGCAGAAAGAGAAGCAGAATCTGAAGCAGAAGGAGAAGGAGAAGTTGGAGAATCAGAAGAAGCAGAAGCTGAAGCAGAAAGAGAAGCAGAGACGAAAAGGAGAAGCAGAAGCAGAAGGACAAGCAGGAGAAGCAGAAGAAGCAGAAGCGGGAGAAACAGCAGCAGAAGAAGAAATCAGATGAAGGAGAAGGAGCAGAAG
>NW_012301480.1:0-1220 GCF_000151885.1 Dipodomys ordii | reverse complement strand
GAAGGAGAAGGAGTAACAGGAGATGCAGAAGGAGAAGCTGAAGAAGGACAAGGAGAAGCAGAAGAAGAAGCACAAGGAAAAGCACAAGCAGAAGGAGATGCAGAAGGAGCAGTAGAAGCAGAAGCAGAAGGAGAAGAACTAAAGAGAAGAAGCAGAAGCTGAAGAAGCAGAAGTATGAAGAGAAGCTGACGAAGAGAAGCAGAACGAGAAGCAGGAGAAGCAGAAGAAGCAGAAGCGGGAGAAGCAGAAGAAGTAGTAACAGAAGGAGAAGGAGCATAAGCCTAAGGAGAAGCAGAAGCAGAAGCAGAAAGAGAAGCAGGAAAAGCAGAAAAAGCAGAAGCAGGAGAAGCAGAAGCAGAAGAAACAGGAGAAGGACAAGAAGCAGAAGCAGAAGGAGAAGCAGAAACAGAAGGAGAAGTAGAAAGAGAAGGAGGGGAAGCAGAAGAAGCAGAAGCAGGAGAATCAGAAGCATAAGAATCCGAAGAATCAGAAGCAGAACCTGAAGCAGAAGGAGAAGCAGAAGAAGCAGAATCTGGAGAAGCAGAATGAGAAGCTGAAGGAGAAGCAGAAGCAGAAAGAGAATCAAAAGCAGAAGGAGAAGCAGAAGAAACAGAAGAAGCAGAAGCAGTAGCAGTGGCAGCAGAAGGAAAAGCAGGAGAACAAGAAGGAGAAAGAGAAACAGAAGCAGAAGGAGAAGGAGAATCAGAAGGAGAAGCAGAAGAAGCAGAAGGAGAAACAGAAGGAGAAACAGAAGCAGAAGAAGCAGCAAAAGGAGAAGCAGAAGCAGAAGAAGATGCATAAGGAGAAGCAGGAGAATCAGAAGTAGCAGAAGCAGAAGGAGAAGTAGAAGTAGGAGAAGGAGAAGGAAGAGCCGCAGAAGCAATAGGAGAAGCAGAAGGAGAAGCAGAAGCAGAATGAGAAGAAGAAAGAGAAGGAGTGGAAGCAGAAGAAGCAGGAAAAGAAGAAGCAGAATAAAAAGAAGAAGAAGAAGAAGAAGAAGAAGAAGAAGAAGAAGAAGAAGAAGAAGAAGAAGAAGAAGAAGAAGAAGAAGAAGAAGAAGAAGAAGAAGAAAAAGGAGAAACATAAGGGGAAGAAGTAGAAGCAGAAGAAGCAGAAGCAGGAGAAGCAGAAACAGAAGAAAAAGAATAAGCATAAGAAGCAGAATCAGAGGGAGAAGCAGAAGAAGGACAAGGAGCAGCAGAAGGAGAAGCAGAAGGAGA
>NW_012301478.1:0-3346 GCF_000151885.1 Dipodomys ordii | reverse complement strand
ATGAGACACAGCGGGGACTCCGTGGGACACAGCAGGGACACAGCCAGGGACACAGCGGGACACAGCGGGGGACACAGTGGGGGAAACAGCGGGACAAAGTGGGGGACACAGCGGAGGACACAGCGGGGACACATCGAGGACACAGCGGGACACAGCGTGAAACAGCGGAGACAGAGCTGGACACAACAGGGTACACAGTGGGACACAGCGGGACTCAGCTGGACACAGCGGGGACACAGTGGGGGACACAGTGGGACAAAGCGGGGGACACAGCGAAGGACACAGCGGGGTCACAGCGAGGACACAGCGGGGACACAGCGAGGACATAGCGGGGACACAGCGGGAAACAGCGGAGACAGAGCTGGACACAACGGGGTACACAGCGGGACACTGTGGGGACACAGCGAGGACACACACAGTGGGACATAGTGGGACACAGCGGGACACAGCAGGACACAGCGGGACACAACGGGGGACACAGCGGGGACACAGCAGGGATACAGCTGGACACAGCGAGACATAGAGGGACACAGCGGGGACACAGCGGTACAGAGTGCGGACACAGAGGACCACAACAGGAGACACAGCGGGGACACAGTGGGACACAGCGGGGACACAGCCAGGGACACAGCGGGACACAGCGGGGACACAGAGGGGGACACAGCGGGACGCAGCGGGGGACAAGGGAGGACACAGCGGGGACACAGCCGGACACAGCGGGACATAGGGGGACACAGCGGGGACACAGCAGGACACAGTGCGGACACAGAGGGACACAACGCGGGACACAGCGGGGACACAGTGGGACACAACGGGGACACAGCGAGGGACACAGCGGGACACAGCGGGGACACAGAGGGGGACACAGCGGGACGCAGCGGGGGACAAGGGAGGACACAGCAGGACACAGCGGGGGACACAGCGGGGGACACAGCGGGACACAGCGGGGGACAAGCGAGCACACAGTCGGACACAGCGGGACCAAGCAGGGACACAGCGGGGACACAGCGGGGGACACAGTGGGGGAAACAGCGGGACAAAGCGGGGGACACAGCGGAGGACACAGCGGGGACACAGCGAGGACACAGCGGGACACAGCGGGAAACTGCGGAGACAGAGCTGGACACAACAGGGTACACAGTGGGACACAGCGGGACACAGCAGGACACAGCGGGACACAGCGGGGGACACAGCGGGACACAGCAGGTCACAGCGGGGGACACAGTGGGACATAGCGGGGACGCAGCTGGACACAGCAGGATACACAGCAAGGACACAGCCGGCCCTGCGGGATACAGCGGGATACACAGCTGGACACAGAGAGAACACAACGGGACACAGCGGGGGACACAGCGTGAAACAGCAGGATACAGCGGGAAACAGCGCGGGACACAGCGAGGACACATCGGGACACAGCGGGACATAGCAGGGACACAGCGGGGATAGAGCGGGCAACTCAGCGGGGGACACAAGGGTGGACACAGCTGGACACAGAGGGACACAGCAAGGACACAGCGGGACACAGCAGGGGACAAGCGAGGACACAGCGAGACTCAGAGGGAAACTGTGGGGACACAGCGGGGGACTCAGCGGGGGGCAGTAGGTACACACTGGGGGATAACAGGGACACAGCGGGACAGAGCGAGGGACACAGCGGGACACAGCAGGGGACAAGCGAGGACACAGAGGACACAGCTTGACACAGCGGGGACAGAGCGGGGACACAGCGGGGGACACAGCGCTACAGAGCGGGGACACAGAGGGGGACACAGCGGGACTCAGCGGGACACAGCGGGGGACAGAGCGGGACACAGCGGGGGACACAGCGGGGACACAGCGAGACACAGAGGTGGACACAGAGGGGACACAGCGGGACACAGTGGGACACAGCTGGGACACAGCGGGACACAGCGGGACACAGCTGGACACAGCGGTGACGCAACGGGGAACACAGATGGACACAGTGGGACACAGCGGGTGACACCGGGGAAAGAGCAGTGACACAGCAGGACACAGCGGGGACAAAGCTGGACACAGCGGGCTCACAGCGGGGGACACAGCGGGACACAGCGGTGACACAGCGGGACACAGTGGGGAAACAGCAGGGGACACAACAGGGGACACAGCGGTGGAGAGCGGGGACACACCTGGGGCAACGGGGACACATCGGGGACACTTATGGGGACACAGCGGGACACAGCGGGGAAACAGCAGGGGACACAGCAGGGGTAACTGAGTGACACGGCGGGTGACTCAGGGAGGACACAGCGGGGAAAACAGCTGGAGACACAGCGGGACAAAGGGAGGACACAGCGGGGGACCCAACGGGACACAGCGGGGGACACAGCGGGGACAAAGCGGCGGACACAGCGATACACAGCGGGACATAGCGGTGGACACAGCGGGACACAGCGGGGTCACAGTGGGGGACATAGCGGGACACAGCAGGGACACAGCGAGACACAGCGGGGGACATTGTGGGACACAGCGGGGGACATAGCGGGGGACACAGTGGGGACACAGCAGGGCCACAGCGGGGGACACAGCGGGAAACACATTGGGACATAGCGGGACACAGCGGGGGACACAGCGGGACACAGCGGGACACAGAGGGGAACACAGCGAGGACACAGTGGGACCCAGCGGGACAAAGCGTCGATACAGCGGGGACACAGCGGGACAGAGCGGGGACACAGCGGGACTCAGCGGGGACACAGCAGTACACAGCAGGACACAGCGGGACACAGCGGGGACAAAGCATGAGACACAGCGGGGGACAGAACGGGAGACAGCGGGGGACACAGCGAGGACACAGCGGGACACAGCGGGGACACAGTGGGGACTCAGTGAGGGACACAGCGGGGGACATAGCGGGACACCACGGAGGACAGCGGGACACAGCGGGAAACAGCAGTGACCCTGCGGGGACACAGCGGGACACAACGCGGGACATAGCGGGACACAGCGGGGGACACAGAGCGGGACACAACGGGACACAGCGGGGAACACAGCGAGGACCCAGTGGGACCCAGCGGAGGACAGAGCAGAACACAGCAAGGGACACAGGGACGACACAGCGGGACACAGTGGGGACACAGCGGGACATAGCGGGGGACAGAGCGGGACACAGCGGGGGACACAGGGAAGACACAGCGGGACACAGCGGGGACACAGCGGGGACTCAGCGGGGGACACAGCAAGGGACAAAGCGGGACACCACGGAACACAGCGGGACACAGCAGGACAGAGCGGGGACATTGCGGGGACACAGCGGGACACAGCGGGGGGACACAACAAGGGACAAAGCGGGACACCAAGGGACACAGCGGGGACACAGCGGGACAGA
>NW_012301477.1:0-3346 GCF_000151885.1 Dipodomys ordii | reverse complement strand
ACATAGCGGGACACAGCGGGGTACACAGCGGGACACAGCGAGGACACAGCAGTGGACACAACGGTGGACACAGCGGGACACAGCGGGGAACACAGCGAGGACACAGCGGGACACAGTGAGAAACACTGCGAGGTCACAGCGGGGAACAAAGCGGGACAACACGGGACACAGTGTGACACAGTGGGACACAGCAGGGACACTGCAGGGGCACAGCGAGACAAAGCGGGCGACACAGCGAGACACAGCGGGGGACACAGCGGGGGCCAGCAGGGGACAGAGAGGGGACACAGAGGGACACAGCGGGGGACACAGAGGGGTACACAGCGGGACACAGCCGGAAACACAGCGCGGACACAGCGGGACACACCGGGACACAGCGTCAATACAGCGGGGACAGAGTGGGTCACAGCAGGGACACAGCAGGGACACAGCGGGGACAGAGCGGGGGACACAGCGGGACACAACGAGGAACACAGCGAGGACACAGCGGGACCCAGCAGGACACAGCGTCGATACAGGGGGGACACAGCAGGACACAGCGGGGTACACAGCTGGGGACACAAAGGGACACAGCGGGGGACACAGCGAGGACAAGCGGGACACAGCTGGACACAGCGAGGACACTGCGGGAACATAGCGGGACACAGCTGGGTACACAGAGGGACACAGCGGGACACAGCTTGGGATACACGGAGGACACAACTGGACACAGTGGGGGAAACAGCGAGGACACAGCGGTACAGTGGGGTGCGGGATACAGCGGGGGACACAGCGGGAGACAGCGGGGGACACAGCGAGGACACAGCGGGACACAGTTGCGACACAGAGGGGACAAAGCGGGACAACACGGGACACAGTGTGACACAGCGGGACACAGCGGGGACACTGCACGGACACAGCGGTACAAAGCGGGGGACACAGCGGGGACTCAGCGGGGGACACAGCGAGGGACAAAGCGGGATACCACGGAACACAGCGGGTCACAGCAGGAAACAGCGTTGACCCTGTGGGGACACAGCGGGACCCAGTGGGGGACACAGCGGGACACAGCGGGGACTCACCTGGGGACACAGCGAAGGACAAACTGGGACACCACGGGACACAGTGGGACACAGCAGGACACAGCGGGGACACTGCGGGAACATAGCGGGACACAGCGGGGGACACAGGGGGACACAGCGGGACACAGCAGGGACAGAGCGGGACACAGCGGGACACAGCGGGGACACTGCGGAACATAGCGGGACACAGCGGGGTACACAGCAGGACACAGCAGTGGACACAGCGGGAACACAGCTGGACACAGCGGGGTACACAGTGGGACACAGGGGGCACACAGTGGGGACACAGCGGGGGACACAGCGGGACACAGCGGGTCACAGCGGGGGACACAGCGGGGGACACAGCGGGGGACAGCAGAGGACAGAGAGGGGACACAGCGGACACAGCGGGGTAAACAGAGGGACACAGCGGGCACACAGTGGGGACACAGCGGGACAAAGCACGGACACAACGGGGACAAAGCAGGACAGAGCGTGACTCAGCGAGGACACAT
This sequence comes from Dipodomys ordii, assembly GCF_000151885.1. NCBI lineage: Eukaryota > Metazoa > Chordata > Mammalia > Rodentia > Heteromyidae > Dipodomys > Dipodomys ordii. Next base: position 1,791 of record NW_012301477.1, on the reverse strand, counting down.
TGGGACACAGCGGGACACAGAGGAACTCAGCGGGAGACACAGCAGTACACAGCGGGAAACAGTGTGACACACCGGGGAGACACCAGGGACACAGTGGGGGACACAGCAGGACACAGCGGGTCACAGCGGGGGACACAGCGGGACACAGCGGGGGACACAGCGAGGACACAGCGGGTCACAGCGGGACACAGCCGGGAACACAGCAAGGACACAGCGGGGGACACTGAGGGACACAGCGGGACACAGCGTTGATACAGCGGGGATACAGCCTTACACAGCATGGTACACAGCTGTGGACACAACGGGACACAGTGGGGGCACAGCGGGACACAGCGGAACACAGTGGGACACATCGGGGACAAAGCGTGAGACACAGCGGGGGACAGAGCAGGAGACAGCGGGGGACACAGCGAGGACACAGCGGGACACAGCGGGGGAAACAGCGGGACACAGCGGTGGACACAGGGGGAGAGAGCGGGGGACACAGCGGGACACAGCGGTGGAAACAGTGGGACACAGCGGTGGACCCAGCGAGGACCAAGCGGGACACAGTGTCGATACAGCTGGGATACAGCCTTACACAGCGTGGTACACATCTGTGGACACAATGGGACACAGTGGGGGCACAGCGGGACACAGCGGGACATAGTGGGACACAGCGAGGACAAATCGTGAGACGAAGCGGGCGACAGAGCGGGAGACAGCGGGGGACACAGCGAGGACACAGCAGGACAGAGCGGGACACAGCAGGGAACACAGCGAGGACACAGCGGGACCCAACGGGACCCAGCGTCGATACAGCGGGGATACAGCTTTCCACAGTGTGGTACAAATCTGTGGACACAAGGGGACACAGTGGGGGCACAGCGGGACACAGCGGGACACAGTGGGACACAGCGAAGACAAATCGTGAGACACAGCTGGGGACAGAGCGGGAGACAGCGGGGTACACAGCGAGGACACAGCAGTACACAGCGGGACACAGCAGGGACAGAGCGGGACAGAGCGGGACACAGCGGGACACAGCGGGGGACACAGCGAGACACAGCTGAGGACACAGCGAGGACACAGCGGGACACAGTGGGGGACACAGCGAGGAAACAGCGGGGGACACAGCGGGGGACACTGCGAGACACAGCGGGGAACACAGCGAGGACACTGCGGGGGACACAGCGGGGGACACTGCGGGACACAGCGGGACACAGCGTCGATACAGCGGGGACACAGCGTTACACAGCGTGGTACACAGCTGTTGACACAACGGGACACAGTGGGGTCACAGCGGGACACAGCGGAACACAGTGGGACACATCGGGGACAAAGCGTGAGACACAGCGTGGGACAGAGCGGGAGACAGAGGGGGACACAGCGAGGACACAGCGGGACACAGCGGGGGAAACAGCGGGACACAGCGGTAGACAAAGGGGGACAGAGCGGGGGACACAGCGGGACACAGCGGTGGACAGAGCGGTACACAGCGGTGGACACAGCGAGGACACAGCGGGACCCAGCGGGACACAGCGTCGGTACAGCGGGGACAGAGTGGGCCACAGCGGGACACAGCAGGAACAAAGCAGTAGACACAGCATGACACAGCATGGGACACAGCGGGACACAGCCGGGACACAGGGAGGACAGAGCGGGACACAGCGGGGACACAGCGGGATACAGCGGGACACAGAGTGACACAGCGGGACACATTATATGACACTGCGTTACTCAGTGTTATGACAGAGCGATGACACAGCAGGATATAGCGCGGATACAGGGGGACTCATCAGGGTTACAGCA
>NW_012301476.1:0-3346 GCF_000151885.1 Dipodomys ordii | reverse complement strand
AAGGAGAAGGAAGGGCAGCAGAAGCAATAGGAGAAGCAGAAGGAGAAGCAGAAGCAGAATGAGAAGCAGAAAGAGAAGCAGTAGAAGCAGAAGAAGCAGGAAAGGAAGAAGCAGAAGAAAGAGAAGAAGAAGAAGAAGAAGAAGAAGAAGAAGAAGAAGAAGAAGAAGAAGAAGAAGAAGAAGAAGAAGAAGAAGAAGAAGAAGAAGAAGGAGAAGGAGAAGCAGAAGAAGCAGAAGCAGGAGTAGCAGAAGCAGAAGAAAAAGAATAAGCAAAAGAAGCAGAAGCAGAAGCAGTGGGAGAAGCAGAAGAAGGAGAAGGAGAACGAGCAGCAGAAGGAGAAGCAGAAGCAGAAAGAGAAGCAGAAACAGAAGGAGAACAAGAAGGAGAAACAGGAGAATCAGAAGAAGCAGAAGTACAAGCAGAAAGAAGAGAAGAAGGAGAAGCAGAAGTAGAATCAGAAGAAACAGAAGAAGAAGCATAAGAAACAGAATCAAAAGAAACAGAAGAAGGAGAAGAGCAGAAGCAGAAGGAGAAGCAGAAATAGAAGCAGGAGAAGCAGAAGAAGCAGGAGAAGCAGAAACAGAAGAAACAGGAGAAGCCGAAGAAGCAGAAGCAGAATCTGAAGCAGAAGGAGAAACAGAAGAAGCACAATCTAAAGCAGAAGCAGAAGAAACAGAAATAGTAGAATAAGCAGAAGCAGAAGCAGCAGGAGAAGGAGAAGAAGAAGACGGAGAAGGCGAGAGAGAAGGATTAGGAGTAGGAGAAGCAAAAGGATAAACAGAAGCAGAAAGAGACGCAGAAGGAGAAGCAGCACGAGAAGTAGGAGAAGCAGGAGAAGCAGAAGCAGGAGAAGCAGAAGAAACAGAAGACGCAGAAGCAGAATGAGAAGCAGAAGGAGAAATTGAAGCAGAGGCAGAAGGAGAAGCAGAAGCAGAAGGAGAAGCAGAAGAAGGAGAAGGAGAAGCAGAAAGAAAAGCAGAAAGTAAAGCAGGACGAGAAGCAGGAGAAGCAGAATCAGGAGAAGCAGAAGCAGAAGAAACAGAAGAAGGAGAAGAAGCAGAAGCAGAAGGAGAAGCAGAAACAGAAGGAGAAGCAGAAAGAGAAGGAGGGGAAGCAGAAGAAGCAAAAGCAGGAGAAGCAGAAGCATAAGAATCCGAAGAATCAGAAGCAGAACCTGAAGCAGAAGGAGAAGCAGGAGAAGCAGAAGAAGCAGAATCTGGAGAAGCAGAAGGAGAAGCAGAAGCAGAAAGAGAAGCAAAAGCAGAAGGAGAAGCAGAAGGAGAAGCAGAAGAAACAGAAGAAACAGAAGCAGTAGCAGAAGAAGCTGAAGATGTAGAAGCAGAAAAAGAAGCACAAGAAATAGCAGAAGAACGAGAAGGAGAAGGAGAAACAGAAGGAGAAGCAGAAGGAGAAGCAGAAGGAAAAACAGAAGCAGAAGAAGCAGCACAAGGAGAAGCAGAAGCAGAAGAAGATGCATAAGGAGAAGCAGGAGATGCAGAAGAAGCAGAAGCAGGAGAAGCAGAAGCATAAGAATCCGAAGAAGCAGAAGCAGAACCTGAAGCAGAACCTGAAGCAGAAGGAGAAGCAGAAGAAAGAGAAGAAGTAGAAGCAGTAGCAGTTGTAGCAGAAGCAGAAGGAAAAGCAGAAGAACAAGAAAGAGAAGAAGAAACAGAAGGAGAAGCAGAAGGAGAAGCAGAAAGAGAAGCAGGTAAAGCAGAAGAAGAAGAAGCAGAAAGAGAATCAGAAGGAGAAGCAGAAGAAGGAGAAGGAGAAGCAGAAGAAGATGCAGAAGGAGAAGCAGAAGCAGAAGGAGAAGAAGGAAAAGCAGAAGAAGCAGAAGCAAAAGGAGAAGCAAAAGAAGGAGAAGGAGAAGCAGTGGCAGAATTAGAAGCATAAGGACAAGCTCAAGCGGAAGGAGAAGCAGGAGAAACAGAAGAAGCAGAAGCTGAAGGAGACGCAGAAGTAGGAGAAGGAGAAGGAGGAGAAGCAGAAGCAGAAGTAGAAGCAGAAGCGGAATGAGAAGTAGAAAGAGAAGCAGGAGAAGCACAAGAAGCAGAAGCAGGAGAAGCCGAAAGAGAAGAAGCAGAAGAAACAGAAACAGAAGCAGAAGTAGAAGCATAAGCAGAAGGAGAAGCAGCAGAAGAAGTAGAACCAGAAATTCAGGCAGGACAAACAGAAGAAGCAGAAGCAGAAGCAGAAGGAGAAGCAAAAAGAGAAGCAGAAGAAGAAGTAGAAGAACCAGCAGGAGAAGCAGCAGAAGAAGCAGAAAAACAAGCAGGAGAAGCAGAAGCAGAAAGAGAAGTAGAAGCAGAAGAAGCAGAAGAAGCAGAAGAAGCAGAAGAAACAGAAGAAGAAGAAGAAGAAGAAGAAGAAGAAGAAGAAGAAGAAGAAGAAGAAGAAGAAGAAGAAGAAGAAGAAGAAGAAGAAGAAGAAGAAGAAGAAGAAGAAATAGCAGTAGAAGCATAAGAAGCAGAAGCAGGAGAAGCAGAACCAGAAGAAAAAGAAGAAGCATAAGAAGCAGAGGGAAAAACAGAAGAAGGAAAAGGAGCAGCAGAAGTGAAGCAGAAAGGAGATGCAGAAGCAGAAAGAGAAGCAGAAATAGAAGAAGAAGAAGGAGAAAGTTGGAGAATCAGAAGAAGCAGAAGCAGAAAGAGAAGCAGAAGAAGGAGAAAGGAGAAGCAGAAGGAGAAGGACAAGCAGGAGAAGCAGAAGAAGCAGAAGCGGGAGAAGCAGAAGAAGAAGAAGAAACAGAAGAAGGAGAAGGAGCAGAAGGAGAAGCAGAAGCAGAAGGAGAAGCAGAAAGAGAAGCAGAAGAAGGAGAAGAAGCAGTAGCAGGTGAAGCAGAATCAGAAGAAACAGAAGAAGCCGAAGAATCAGAAGGAGAACCTGAGGCAGAAGGAGAAGCAGAAGCAGCAGAAGCTGGAAAAGTATAAGCAGAAGAAACCGAACAAGCAGAAGAAGCAGAAGCAGAACGAGAAGCAGAAGAAGAAGGAGAAAGAGAAGGAGTAGGAGTAGGAGGAGCAGAAGCAGAATAAGAAGCAGAAAGAGAAGCAGAAGAAGAAGCAGAAGGAGAAACAGAAGAAGCAGAAACAGGAGAAGCAGAAGCAGAATCAGAATGAGAAGCACAAGAAGGAGAAATTGAAGGAGAAGGAGAAGGAATCCGAGAAGCAGAAGGAGAAGTAGGAGAAGCAGAAAAAGAAGAAGCAGGAGAAGCAGAAACAGAAGAAGAAGAAGGAGAAGAGCAGAAGCAGAAGTAGAAGCAGAAGAAGCAGAAGCTGAAGCAGAAGAAGAAGAAACAGAAAAAGCAGAAGAAGCAGAAGAAGAAGCAGCAGGAGAAGCAGAAGA
>NW_012301475.1:0-3347 GCF_000151885.1 Dipodomys ordii | reverse complement strand
CTGGGTACCACGCTGTGTAACCCTGTGTCCCCGCTGTATCGACTCTGTGTCCTGCTGGGTCCCGTTGTGTCCTCGCTGTGTTCCCCGCTGTGTCCCTCTGTGTCCCCAGCTGTGTCCCCCGCTGTGTCCCGCTGTGTCCTCGCTGGGTCCCCCGCTGTGTCCCGCTGTGTCCCACGCTGTGTTTCACTGTGTCCCGCTATGTCCAGCTCGGTCCCTGCTGTGTCCCGCTTTGTGCCCGCTGTGTCCCGCTGTGTACTCCGTTGTGTCCAGCTGTATCACCGCTGTGTCTCGCTTTCGCCCCTCTCTATCTCCGCTGTCCCCTGCTGTGTCCCCCGCTGTGTCCCGCTGTGTGCTGCTGTGTCCCCCACTTTGTCCCGCTGAGTCCCCTCTGTGTCACCGCTGTGTCCCGCTGTGTACCACGCTGTGTCCCACTATGTTTCCGCAGTGTCCCCGCTGTGTACCGCTCTTTCCCGCTTTGTCCTCTCTGTGTCCCCCGCAGTGTCCCGTTGTGTCCCCAGCTGTGGACCCCGGTGTGTCCCGCTGTGTCCCCGCTGTAACGACGCTTGGTCCCGCTGGGTCCCGCTATGTCCTCCCTGTGTTCCCCGCTGTGTCCCGTTGTGTCCCCAGCTGTGTACCTCGCTGTGTCCCGCTGTGTCCCAGCAGTATCGACGCTGGGTCCCGCTGGGTCCCGCTGTGTCCTCCCTGTGTCCCACGCTCTGTCCCACTGTGTCCGCCACTGTGTCCCGCTGTGTCTACTGCTTTGTCCTTTTGTGTCACGCTGTTTCCCCGCTGTGTCCCTGCTGTGTCCCTCTGAGTACACCGCTGTGTCCAGCTTTGTCCTTGCCGTGTCTCGCTGTGTCCCCCGCTGTGTCCCACTGTGTCCCCCGCTGAGTCCCCGCTGTGTCCCCGCTGTGTCCCGCTGTGTCCCGCTGTGTCCTTGCTGTGACCCGCTCTGTCCCCACTGTATCGACGCTGTGTTCCGCTGTGTTCCGCTGTGTCCTCGCTGTGTTCCCCGCTGTGTCCCGCTGTGTACCCCTCTGTGTCTCCCGCTGTGTCCCGCTCTGTCCCCCACTCTGACCAGCTGTGTCCCACTTTGTCCCCCACTGTGTCCCTGCTGTCTCCCCGGTGTGTCCCACTGTGTCCCGCTGTGTACTGCTGTGTCTCCCGCTGAGTTCCGCTGTGTCCCGCTGTGTCCCCAGTGTGTGCCCGCTGTGTCCCTCTGTGTACCCCGTTGTGTCCATCTTTGTCCCCACTGTGTCCCGCTGTGTCCCCTGTCCCCTGCTGTCCCCGCTGTGTCCCCCGCGGTGTCCCGCTGTGTCTCGCTGTGTCCCTGCTTTGTCCCTCTTTGCCCCTGCTGTGTCACCGTTCTGTCCCGCTGTGTCACACTGTGTCCCGTGTTGTCCCGCTTTTTCCCCCGCTGTGACCTCGCTATGTTTCCAGCTGTGTCCTGCTGTGTACCACTCTGTGTCCCCCGCTGTGTCCCACTGTGTACCGCTGTGTCCCTCTATGTTCCCTCAGTGTCCCAGCTGTGTCCCGCTGTGTCCTCGCTGTGTCCACTGCTGTGTCCCGCTGTGTACCCCGCTGTGTCCCGCTATGTCCCTGCAGTGTCCCCGCTGTGTCCCGCTGTGTCCCACTGTGTCCTGTGGTGTCCCAGTTTGTCCCCCGCTGTGTCCCCTGGTGAGTCCCCGCTGTGACCTGCTGTGTCCCCGACTGGTTCCCGCTGTGTCTACTGCTGTGTCCCCGCTGTGTCCCGCTGTGTCCTCGCTGTGTCCCACGCTGTGTTCCGCTGGGTCCTCGCTGTGTCCCAAGATGTGTCCCGTTGTGTCCCCAGCTGTGTACTCCGCTGTGTCCCGCTGTGTACCCCGCTGTGTCCCGCTATGCTCCCGCAGTGTCCACGCTGTGTCCCGCTGTGTCCTCGCTGTGTCCCCCGCTGTGTCACTGCTGTGTCCCGCTGTGTCCCGCTGTGTCCCGCTGTGTCCCGCTGTGTCCTCGATATGTCCCACGCTGTGTTCTGCTGTGTCCCCCGCTGTGTCCCGCTGTGTCCCGCTGTGTCCCCCGCTGTGACCCGCTGTGTCCCGCTGTGTCCCGCTGTGTCCCCCGCTGTGTCCCCGCTGTGTCCCGCTTTGTCCCCTCTCTGTCCCCTGCTGTCCCCCGCTGTGTCCCCCGCTGTGTTCCCACTGTGTCCCGCTGTGTCGCCTGCTTTGTCCCGCTGGGCCCCTGCAGTGTCCCCGCTGTGTCCTACTGTGTCACACTGTGTCCCGTGTTGTCCTGCTTTGGTCCCCGCTGTGACCTCGCTGTGTTTCTCGCTGTGTACCCTTCTGTGTCTCCCGCTGTGTCCCGCTGTGTACCCTGCTGTGTCCAGCTGTGTCCTCGCTGTGTCCCCCGCTGTCTCCTGCTTTGTCCCACGCTGTGTCCCGCTGTGACCCGCTGTGTCCTCGCTGTGTCCCCCGCTGTGTCCCGCTGTGTCCCCGCTGTGTCCACTGCTGTGTCCCGCTGTGTACCCCGCTGTGTCCCGCTATGTCCCTGCAATGTCCCCGCTGTGTCCCGCTGTGTCCCACTGTGTCCCGTGGTGTCCCAGTTTGTCGCCCGCTGTGTCCCCTGGTGAGTCCCCGCTGTGTCCCGCTGTGTCCCCCACTGGTTTCCCGCTGTGTCTACTGCTGTGTCCCCGCTGTGTCCCGCTGTGTCCTCGCTGTGTCCCATGCTGTGTTCCGCTGTGTCCTCGCTGTGTCCCAAGATGTGTCCCGTTGTGTCCCCAGCTGTGTCCCCGCTCTGTCCAGCTGTGTTTCTGCTTTGTCCCTGCTGTGTCCCCACTGTGTCCTGCTGTATACTGCTGTGTCCCCCGCTGAGTCCCGCTGTGTCCCCGCTGTGTCCCGCTGTGTCCCCCATGTGTCCCGCGCTGTGTCCCACTGTGTCCCGCTGTGTCCCCCAATGTTTCCCCTGCTGTGTCCGGCTGTGTCCCCCGCTGTGTCCCGCTGTGTCCACTGCTGTGTCCCCGCTGTGTCCCACTTTTTCCCCGGCTGTGTCCCGCTGTGTCCTCACTGTGTCCCCCGCTGTGTCCCAATGTGTCCTCTCTGTGTCCCCCGCTGTGTCCCGCTGTGTCCCACGCTTTGTCCCGCTGTGTCCCACTGTGTCCCCACTGTGTCCCGCTGTGTCCCCGGTGTGCCCGCTGTGTCCCGCTGTGTACCCCGCTGTGTCCAACTGTGTCCCGCTCTGTCCTGCTGTGGCCCTTCTCTGTCTACGCTGTCCCCCGCTGTATCCCCCGTTGTGTCCCGCTGTGTCCCGCTATGTCTCCCGCTTTATCCTGCTGTGTCCCCGCAGTGTCCCGGCTGTGTCCCGCTGTGTCATGA